>NC_134485.1:158007088-158227088 GCF_040206685.1 Ascaphus truei
TCCTATTGTTTGGTGTAGCAAATGCAGACATTAAAAAGTAATCCCATGTTTTCTGTGGTTCCTCGTGAGGACTTGCAGTTTAACAACTGTTTTATTTTATTTGCAACCTTCAGTAAAAGGCCTACTTAATTTTAATTAAGAATTGTCTTAGCTTGGAAGAAAAGTCCTCTACATGATGCTTTAGTTAGAAGATAGCTATCCAACAGCTAATCATGTCATTGCAGACACATGACCAACAGTGGTGCTTAAGTACAGTAGAATACACTGCCCACATCCTGCACCAGGACTTTAATTGTGCTTCCAAAGTGCTTTCCTTTTTCAATTAACCATCATTTTCCAGTATTCAATTTACAATCGCCAATCCAACAGTATGGAATGACTGGTAAAATGGGATTGATATTCTGAAAAACAACTGACAGATAAGAGAACAGTGGCACATACTGTATATGACTGTCTGCTTGTCCCAAGCTCATTTCCTTTTTCCTACATAAACAAATGGCAGAACTAAGCAGTCAAAAAATTGTAAATAAGAAATAAAAGAGGGAAAAAAGGCAAAAGATAGTAGCGAAATGCACAAAAGATTGTTGAAGTGGAGGTCAGCACAGTGTTTTAAAAATCGACTTTTCAAGCCCACTACCTGAAGAAAATCGTTTAATGGTGTGGTGTATTCTTTATGGTGCCAGATAATCCAGAGCTTCGATGCTGTTAAGATTTTTTATCAGGATCCACTAATGTATGATTGAAAAATGATTAAGAATAGTAAAATGCTCACTGTCATTAAATAGCAGCACTGCCAAGTCAGCTATTTTCTCCACAGCAAATTACAAATTGCACACCCCTATCAGCTTCATACAGTAATGCAGAATCAGTGACCAAGCTCAAACTGATGGATCCAAGGGACCAAACAGATGTATTTGCGTGATTTTGCTGATTCAGTTTCATCCTTGAGCCAAACTTAGCTGTTCAGGCTGATTAATGTGGCAATCATAAGATCTAGAACATTCATGTTGTGTGTATCACTACCCAGAATGCTTGTCTATAATTTAACCACTATTGGTCATATTTGTGTAAGGAACCGGCAGACGCATTCCCATCGGCAGGTCCCCTCCGTACCTGTGCAGACTTCCGCAGCTGCCGCCCCCGCATTGTCCCGTCGGGCCTCCTCTCTTGGCGGCTGTACCCAGTCTGCTATTTCCCCTTCCTGCACTCATGGCTCCACCCCCCGCTCGTCGCAGAACGCTGTGCCTCTCGGCCCAGCTACAAACCTGGCTTCCTCCTCCTCTCTGCCCCCGAGCCTATCCCTGAGGCAACACAGACACGCCTCCATTCCTCCCCTGCCCTCCTTTGGTCAGCCATCCTTTATTACCCCAGTCCTTCCGCTCTTTCCTCGCTCTGCATACACTGGCGACACACTTTATTCGAGCTCGGCTAGTCCCACGAATTCGGGTATACCCGGGTGTATTGAG
Source organism: Ascaphus truei (assembly GCF_040206685.1). Classification (NCBI taxonomy): domain Eukaryota; kingdom Metazoa; phylum Chordata; class Amphibia; order Anura; family Ascaphidae; genus Ascaphus; species Ascaphus truei. The sequence goes on from NC_134485.1 coordinate 158,008,555, forward strand.
GTTTGTGACTGTTTTCTGTTCGAGTGCATTGCGTTATTTTCCAGGCAGGGATTGAAGCATTTTATTCCCGCTGGCTGCAATACTGCACAGTATATATATATATACTGCATTACAATTCATGAATTTATGCCATCTGGTAGACACGCGAAGCATTGCAGCCTATTAAATCCTAATCATTAACATTTAACAGATCAGCCGCCCATCAGCCAGGCATGAACCCAGGCTGGGAAGGCAAACGCAACGGGGCTTGTCAGAGGTGAGGAGCGGCGCATTCCAGGTATCTGCCAGGTACATACTGGGTATTTGCTCGAATAAAGTGTGTCGGTGCAGTAGCTTCTAGTAGCCTTGTGCTGTTTGGAGATCTGTGCCTGGCCATCTGCTCTTTTCCTGTTCTAGTTGCTGATCCAGCTTGTCTGACTGCCCACTCAGGATTTGGACCCTGGGTTCCCTTGACTTTGTGTACCTCTCTACCCCTGGACTTGGCTACGGACTTCGATTTCGCTGCTCCCTCTCTCCCTCGACCCTTGGCTTACGGACTCACTACTCGGACTGCTGGCGCACATTTTAGCAAGACTTAGTAAATATGGTTCTCTACTGTTCATTTAAGTGAATGGGCTGCAATGTGATTTCCGGCATAGAAGGCATCTTAGGAAGTAGCACTCCTTAGTAAATCTGGCTCTATATGACATGCAAATAGAATTAATGAAGCAGGTTTGGGGACATATAGAAGACATGCAAAGATACTAACAGTATTCTATCCGGTATGGGAGTTTGGGGGTTTGTCCCTTTTTTATCCATCATCATTGGAATCTGAATGTGTTTGTCACCTGAGGAAACTTATTACAGTTCAAGCATTCTCTACTGATTCAAGGAAACTTAATAACCCTTGGGGAAGACATGTCAACATCCAAGAACCCCAATTAGTGAGATCCAGCGACCCAAAATTGCTTTTTAATAAAAAATAAAAAAAATACTGACTGCTATCCATTGAAGTATACAAGTATGTTAATTGGTAAAATCACTGAGACTGACTCTAAACCACTGAGAAGGGATAGGTCTGCTGGTGTCTATTATTCCCCAGCTTCTTTCTACATTTTGACAGCTGCTTCTGCAAGGAAATGAACGAAAACACAGGGGTGCAACATTCACTACTCGGGCTGGAGGTATCCTCTACTCGGGCAGAAGGTATACTATGACAGCACCATTTAGTAAATATGGAGTCACAGGTAGAAGGAAGAGAAATTGTGTTCAGTGCCCTGAAGCACTTCACTCCTTTCCTTCTTCCCATGGCAAAAGTTATTAAGTGAGGTGGGAAATGTGGAGGAAATTACTCTCTACTGGGCTTGGACATTGATTGTAAGGTCCTGTGGTGTTCGCAGGCTGACTAAGAAATGAAGAACCTTCCCCGTTATGCTATGAATGTATAAAGGGAGAAGAGGTATGAGGAAAGAGAAGGGCAGTGGCGCTGATGTAAGGCAAAAGTAGATGTAGGAGGATTATATGGTATAAAAACGGCATACAGAGGAAGATCGCATAGTGTGGAACAGCAGGGGTATAAATACGGTTTAGTACATAATGTTGGTTGCGGAACATAAGCAGAGGCACTTAGCATATATGTATGTGGGACATAAAAAAAAAATCATGTTGGCCCATTAAAACAGTATTCCCCCGTAGCCACTTTTGAATCATTTACTTTTATGTGAAGCTTGGTGTCCCCTGCATTAAACTCCATCCTCCCACCTCATGGGACATCCAGGTTCCTAAAATATTAATATAAAAACTCCTGCACAAGAATACTGGCCTGAGAGATCAATATGGCTGCTGGGGAAAGCTTTGGTCTAGCAGTCAAAGTTATCAGGAGATGAAGTGGCTACTTTCTATTGGGTGACTCCATTACTATATTTGTAGATTTCTCTCTATACCCACAAAAGAAAAACATTTCATATATTTTTATAAATGTACCTTTAAGTGAACAGGGATGTCCCCAGAGGCAGGGGAGAGTGGTTTTGCTCAGGGCCCGGAGTATCTTCCTGTACACTTGAAGGTAAATAAAAAACACTTACAAATAAAGCAGCCAATGTACATTGAGATCAATACAGCAAGTATAATTCACTGCACTAAATGATGTACTTTGTTCATAGCAATTTAACTAAAGCTTGGCAAGTAAATGTAAATGCTACTTTAATTACTTATTCTGACAAATCATGTTGTTCTCCTATAAAGACCACAATTAGTAAAATAACACAGGATCACTTGTTTTCATTGAATAACGCTTAAAGTTCTGCACTGATAGATGTCGGGAGGAAAAGATGGGATAAGGTCACACATACTGAGAACATTTGTGCAGAGTGATCCATCCTGGTAACTCAAACTGGGAGCTAAAAATACAGTGTAAACAAACATCAACAACCAAACAGGAGGTCTGAACTGATTAGTCCTTTGCAACATTAATCTGGAACTCTGTATGAACATATATGGGATAAATGATGTTATTACTTGTGTAACATGCAGCAGTGTTACACAACAAAGGCATAATAAATGTCTTGTCCACAAGTACTTCCAATCTAAAAGGTATGTGAGGTACAGTGAGATAATAGGGCAATTAAGATCATCCAGACCCACGTCTCACACAAATCTTAATTCCAGATTCTATGGGATATACTGTATCAAAGAGTCTTCTGGCAGCAAAACTGGAACAAAACCAATGCAGAAGAAATGCACCATATTTATCAGAGATCCATTGTTTTGTTGTTTGTCTTTTTACAAATCTGAATTAATTTTTGTGTACAGTTTTGCAGCTGGAAGACTTTGATGAAATGGTCACTATGGGACCTATTAACAAAACTTGGATAAAATCAGTGATTGTCGAACGACTTTGCATTGATTTATCACACAATAAAACATGTTGGTAAAAATGGTATTCACTAAGAAAAAATCGAAGTTTTTTCAAGTTCGATAAAAAAAATGCACTTGCTGTAAGCACTTGCTGTAATCCTGGCGAGCGGCAACTAATAGTTGAAACTTCAGCCTGGAAGAGCTGCATCTCCATGTATGGCTCTTACAGGCAATTATGCAGTTCCAATATTAATTTTAATACTAGTAAGCGGGAACAGGGGGTCTCCAGAGCTGAACCACATTGATTTCAGACTCAGGGACTCCCTTCTTCCCAAGATACAGGCCCCATCTCGGGAAGTAGGGGGTCCCCGGGGCTGAAATCAATGCAGTTCAGGACACCCCCTGCTCCCACAGACTAGTATCAAACCCTCCCCTCCAAAAAAAAGTTAATTACCGTAGAGGCTAGCCTAGTTGGTATACCTACAACCTGCCGATATACAACCCACCCCATGTACCCCCAACAACCCACCCCCCCTAACAAATACAGTACGTATTGAGCAAAATTACTATTATCCAGATATGGATAATAGTGCATTTGCCCATTTAAAAATCTGTTCCTTCGGTATCTATTGCTTTACATACATTTAATGATTTTTGTACCCTGCAAGATATGAATGATCTTTTGTCTGAACAGACGGTTGATGATATTAATATTCCAACATTTTCTGAATGGAATTCTGGCCTAAAAAGGAGTTCTGTCTCCTACCCCACTCATGTTAAGGGTCAATTTCTAACTATGTTTGAAAATCTGGTTATAAGGGACCTTTGTCTTCTAGCTCAGGGATTCTCCCTATCCTATATAGATCATGACAATTTGAATCAAAATGAACGTTTAGCTTTAAAATCTTTGAAAAATAATTCTGCATTGGTCATTAAGAGTGCGGACAAGGGGGGTGCGGTGGTGGTGCAGGGCAGAGACGGTTACATCAGGGAGGCTTTACGCCAACTGGATGATGGCCAGTCCTATCGTGTACTATCCGCCGACCCCACTCCGCAATTCTTGGAGTACCTTGTAGAACTGGTTGACTCAGGTGTTATTATGGAAGTTCTGTCAAAGGACGAGGTTAAATTCATTATACCATCTCATCCCATTATTCCTATCTTCCACCATCTCCCAAAAATCCACAAGACATTGGTCGACCCTCCAGGTCATCCCATTGTCTCTAGCATTGGATCTTTGGGAGATGGTCTGTCAAGATATGTTAATGGTTTTCTTCAGCCATTTGTTAGGAAATTGCCCTCATTTATACGGGACTCTGGTGATCTTCTTGATCAGATCAAAAATGTTAAATGGGATAATGATTACCTGTGGGTAACACTTGATGTTACCTCTCTGTATTCTGTTATACAACATGACCATGGGTTGGCAGCTGTCCGCAAATTTATTGAGATACCAGAAATATCAATTTTTCAATCGACTTTTTTTTTGGACGCTATAAACTTTTTACTCACGCACAACTTTTTCACATTTAATGGTAAGTTTTATTTGCAACTTATTGGCACTGCTATGGGTACAAGTTTTGCTCCTTCTTTTGCGAACTTATTTATGGGATGGTGGGAAGCACTTTTTATTTATTCAAGCACCAATTTATTTCGTCACAATATTGTTTTTTATGAAAGATTTGTGGACGACCTAATTATTATTTGGAGGGGGGATGTCACTACACTTCACGCTTTTGTATCTTATCTTAATAATAATCTTTATAATTTAAGATTTACATTAAATTTTCATTTCGATCACATTGAATTTCTGGATCTACAATTATTTGTAGACATAGACAAAAAAATCCAAACGGATGTTTATAGGAAGCAAAATGCCAGGAATACCTTTCTTAGGGCGGACAGCTGCCACCCATCTCACGTCATAAAGGCCATACCAAGGGGACAGTTCCTCAGACTGAGAAGGAATTGTTCCACTATTAGTGGTTTCCTTTCTCAGTCTGAGGAACTTACAAGGAGATTTTTGGAAAGGGGATACCCGAAATCACATTTAGCAATTGCTTTTGAAAAGGCACTACATACAGAGAGAGCATCATTGTTGCCCACACATCCAATTGGAGATTCTCGCCTTGCTAACAATGTTAAGACAATTGGTATTAAACAGGACTCACATGGACTGACAGAATCAAAAAATAAATGTCCTCTTTTTATTTCACAATTTAGTAAACAAAGTGGAAAAGTAAACTCTGTAATTTCAAAACATTGGAATGTCTTATCCATGGACCCTGTCCTTAAAAAATATCTCGATTCTGGTCCTATTTTTGTATATCGTAGAGCTAGAACAATTGGATCTCATGTTTCACCAAGTGAACTCAAAACTTCTGGTCTCAAAAAACCTTTTATCACTAGGGGTTCCTTCAAATGTGGCTCTTGTAGTGTATGTAAACACATGAAGCCTACAAATTTTTTTTTCCAGTTTTCCTTGCCACCGCCACATGGTGTGAATATATTATCAAATAAGGAATTTAAGATCAACAGTTTTATAAATTGTAAAAGTCAATTTGTGGTTTATTTAATAACATGTGGTTGTGGCAAGAGGTACGTGGGGAGGACGACTAGAGCCCTTAAGGTCAGGATGTTAGAGCACTTAAGGCTCATAAAACTGAAAGATACCAATCATCCAGTCTCAAAACATTTCACTGAATGCGGTCAGGGAGGAATTAGCAATTTTTCCTTCTTGGGGATTGAATCAGTTATTTTTAAATCTGGAGGAGGTGATCATATCAACCTTCTGGACCGTAGGGAGGCGTATTGGATCTTCACTCTCCAAACACGCTTCCCTATGGGCTTGAACATTGACTGGCAGCTAACACATTTTTTGTAAAATCATTTTTGTTAAGGATGTATTATTGTGCCATTAGTTGGTAATACAGGTTAATTAAAATAATTGTCATTATATTAGACATTCCATTCTGATCATTCTAACCCTTGAACTTATGTTTCATTATGCAATATTATGCTAATTATCTAAGCTTAAATTTTCTTTGATGTATCTTGTTGACAATCTTTAATATTTGATATTAGTTGTATTTCCCTGGTTCCTATGATTTAGGTTTACAATCTGTGTTATGCAGTATATATGTGTTAATATTTCTTTAAATTCACTTTCTTTGCATTGATTTTTTTTAATCATGTTTAGAGGTTTTTATTTTCACTTTTCTTGTACATAGCTTAGATGCAACACAATAAGTCTTTTAATCCACTTTGTTTATGTCATTTGTTTATATTTTATTACCCCTTAATAAGTATTAGTTTAGTTTTGCAAAGCTTTATTTCCTTGAAATGCGCATGCCCATGTAAGCAGCAATGTATTTTGTTCTGCTGGAAGGTTTAGTAAAGCTTTGATATTGTGTCCCTATGTTTGCCCACATCCAAGATGGCCACACTGCCTTTGGTACTTCCTTTTGCCCTTAGATCGGCACTGAGTCGCTCTGCGCATGCGCAATGACACGCGCAGCATCATGACGTCATCAGGTTCCGATTTTTGGCGCGAAACGGCCCACAGGTAAGAGGGTATATAATGGATGTTATCACATTGTGTTTTATCCTTGAAAAAGAACGCTGTGACGTTCGAAACGCGTTGGATGTGTCTTTTGTCACATTAAAGTGCCCTTTTAATCATTTTTTTTCATGGGTCTTTCCTGCTCCGTTTGTGCTGGTGCGCTTTTTGGTCTCCTTTTCCCTGTATTGCATTGAGTACTGCTGCGGCACAGTTTATTCGAGCATTTGCCCGTTCTGTGCCGCAGCAGTAGCCTGGCGCGCGCCCGAGTGTGACGGGCGCACGCCGAAGCAGCGGAAGAGCGCCCTCCGATCGGGGCGCTCTCCCTACCGCTGCCGGGTCCGCCGGGTCCCCCGGAACCCCCTGCCGCTGTCCCGCGATCGCGGGACACCAGGGCTCCCTCGGGGAGCCCCTGGACACGCGTGCAGGGGGCGCACGCTCCCGATGACGCGTGACCGCGCGTCTATGACGCGCGGCACGCCGAGGGGCGGCCACTAGCAAGCCGGGAGATTTCCCGGCTTGCGGTACCGACCACACTTCAATAAAGTGTGTCGGTAGTGTAGCTGCACAGCCTGCCTATCTGCCCTACCAGGATGTGAGTATTTGTATATTTTTCAGGGGAACCTGCCAATGAGACTGATGGTGTGTGGGTTGCACCACACACCACCTGTCTTCAGGAGGATAGTACCCATTATATTACACAATAGGTACTATATCAATTGTTAGTACCCTGGTATAGTGGTTTGGCTTATTATTATTTTGAGGTATACCTGCATTTGAGCGCTTCAGCTATTTTCCCCATTTAAAATAAAACTAGCCAGCATAAAGTAAATAAAACTTGCACTTACCCCTGCCAGCCTGCCAGGATGGAGGCTGTTCTCATCCTCATCACCGTCCATGTCCTCCGTTGGCAGCAACAGTACACTGAAAAATACAATCTAATGGCCCCTAACCCCTTAATCATCTCATCATAGAAAAAAGCAACAGGACGGGCGCTAACAACAGTATATAATGACAGTAATCACACTCCAGATATCCACAAAGAAAAGAAATAGGTAAAGGACTAACCCCTAATGGCGGGTTATAAAAGTGCACTATATCATTACCACTTAAGGGGCTATGCACTAAGCTCTGTTAAATGGCTTTAAGAGAGCAAAATGCTTTTAGAACGTTATATTGCGATCAGCACAATTCACAGAGCAGCGCTAACAGGCACTTTACGCTCTTAAACGGGCTTTTTTCCAGAATTTTTTTTAAGTCCCACCAAACTCGTACGATCAGCTCAATACGCTGATTTCTGCCCTTCTTCGCGATTCTCTAAGCTACGCTAAGAGATCGTTCTTTAAAAACGCGCTGAAAAAAACACGCCAGCCTAAGGCAGGCACAAAAGGATCAGGACTTAGAAAAATTTCTTTGTTTACATTTTTGCAGGCATACCATCCAAAAACATTAGGCGATTCTTCTCAACGATACAATCCTTGGAGAACATATTTCACAAACACCTAAATTCATTTATAGAAAAGCTAAGAATTTAAAAAATACACTTGCTCCGAGTGATATCTTTCCCCCAAGCAATGCTAGAGAGAGGTTGTGGCTTAACAAACCTACAGTATAGACAATTTCACATGTGGAAATTGTTCTGTCTGTAAACATACTGTATGCACACAGACAGAAAAACATTCAAATCTGCTATTACAAATGAAGAGTTTAAAATCGAAGACTTCATTAACTGTAACTCAACCCATGTAATTTACCTGATAGAATGTGCCTGTAATATTCAGTATGTGGGCTGCACTAAGCGGAGTCTTAAAGTGCGTATCCAAGAGCACATCAGGAATATCAGGCATGGATATGAGAAACACAGTTTATCAAAACATTTCTAACTACACCATAACAAAGATCCTTCCACCCTTAGGTTTAAGGGAATCAGAATTGTCTCTAGAGGAAGGAGAGGAGGAGATAGATGAATAGATCTTTCTATACAAGAAACCTTTTGGATATACCAATTGGAATCTCTTTCCCCTAAGGTGTTAAATGAAGGTGTAGATAGTTGGTCTCTTTATTGATTGCATGTATTTCTTCTATGTCATTTATAATTTAGTATACATTTAATGGAATGTTATTAATCCTTTGCTTCTATTCTTCCAGTATTCTCATGGTGCAGATTCATTGCCATTTGTTGTATTATTATTTTGTATGCATTTTTATATATTTAATATTTATATTAAAGCATTGTAGCATTAGAGTAACTAATTATTCACACAGCTATATGTTAAGTGCAGCTACTGATTGGCTGCCATTTGACTGCTGGGTAGCCAATCACAGGTCATTGAGTGGTATTTATTTTGAGCATTAGTTTAACATCTTTATTCCCTGAATAAGTAGCTGTTTAGCGCTACGAAACGCGTTGGAATATATCACTCTTTTATCTGTATGCTTTCCAGTTTTATTTGTCAAGTTTCTGGTGATTTAGCAGCCTTTCAGAGAGACTCTTTCCTATTGACGCACACGCGGTGACGTCATCATCACCCGACGGCACTCAGTGCGACGCTGCGAGTCTGACGTCAGACGCTGTCTCACGAGGCTGTGAGTTCACCAACATAGACTCCTGTTTCGGCGGAGCTCTAGACGGACCCACCTGGCACTTGTGGGTTAGTTCATTGGACTCTCTAAGTACATCTCGAGCTGAGCGAGGACTTTGCAGACCACCTATGTACAGATTGCGGAAGTGGACTGAAGACATCCATACCTGCTGTCCCTGCGTGTTCCAGTTTCCTGGAGTTGTAACAGATACCAGTGTTATATTCTGTGCCTGTTTTCCACTTGCTTTATGTACGCAGAACCTTGAACCATTTTTATTATAAAAGTGTACCTACCTATTTCACGATAAGCGTTGTGCGCTGTTCTTTGTTTTGTTTTGTCTAGTTACCCAGGGTCTTGAGCCACCTTTGTGCAGCAGCAGACGCTCTATTTTTTTGACTGGTATCACAGTTATTATATATGACACTCACTTGGGTCTATAGTGGTATTATTGAATCACTATCGTATCACAATTATTAATTCATTTTAGTTGCGCACTTGTATTGTTATTCTTTGTACACCATCCATACAACAGGCCGGTGGGTGTCCCCGGCTGACCCAACGGGTGATTCCCGTGGGTGTCCCAGGGTCCCCGCGGGCATCCGAGGGTTCCAGCGGAAGTCCAGGGGTCCCCGTGGGAGTCCCCACGGCCGTCTTGGTGTCCCTGCGGCCATCCTGGGGTCCCCGCGGGAGTCCCGGTGGTCCCCCCAGGCCTGCGGTACCAATGTTGTGCCTCAAAAAAAAATAAACAATATTTCTAACTAAATACACCCCCCTTCCCCTGACCCCTAACACATACAATACAGTAATGGGCAAAATTACTATTATCCACATATGGATAATAATGCATTTGCCCATTTTAAATACATGAATCACAATAAATACAGTAAATACATATTAGACTTACCTTTTCCAGGCACCCACGATGAAGGCTGTCTTCATCCTCATCTTCATCCTGCCCATGTCCCCTCCTAAGCTGCAAAACATACACAAGAATCAAAATAGCCAATGTAATGTCCCCTAATCCCTTAATCACCTTAGCGGTCATTAACCGCTATAGTCATTAAGGGGTTAACCCACCATCACCCACTGTGAGGACTCTGGGATCGTGGCACCCGCGCCCGGGTTCCTCCTCACCTTAATTAAACCCTGCTGCCGTGGCGCGCGCACCTCGCCAGCGTCACTTACCTCCGGTGGCTCTGGGGGTTCCCCGCCGTCCTCTGCATTCTCGCGCACCTGCAGGATCGTCCCTCCCTCATGCGGCTGCTACCATGTACGAGCGCGCGCCTGTCTCTGTTACAGAGCACGCGCAGGACTCTCTTAATTTATTCACTGCTCCTGCAGTGAGGCTCCGCCCCCAACACACACACAAGGATCAATCAGGCATAAAGACTGCTCACCTGTATCCTCCTTTGGACAGCCTATCCAGGACAGCTCCATGCATTCCTCCAGGCCTGCCCCCTCTTCCTATTGGTCAGCCACGCTTTATATTCCCTGTCCTGCCATTCATTCATTGCTCGACATAGTTTTCCACTAGGATCACTACTCTGGCGTTCTCTCTCTCTATTCACTCAGATTACGACTTGGCTTGGCGGACGTCCTTCTCTGGCTCTACACCCCCTGCTTGGACAACGACCTTCCGGAATTCTCTAATCCCTGACCATGGCTAACGGCAACATTGACGGCACTTCTACACCGGTACCGGCAAGTATTGCTAGCTAAATGTCATCTGGCCTGGCAACACCTAAATCACCACACTCCGGACACGCTCCTTTTTCTGCAGGTGCATGCCTATATACACTGGCGACACACTTTATTCGAGCTCGGCTAGTCCCACGAATTCGGGTATACCCGGGTGTATTGAGGTTTGTGACTGTTTTCTGCCCGAGTGCATTGAGGTATTTTCCAGACAGGGATTGAAGCATTTTATTCCCGCTGGCTGCAATACTGCACAGTATATATATATATATACTGCATTACAATTCATGAATTTATGCCATCTGGTAGACACGCGAAGCATTGCAGCCTATTAAATCCTAATCATTATCATTTAACAGATCAGCCGCCCGTCAGCCAGGCATGAACCCAGGCTGGGAAGGCAAACGCAACGGGGCTTGTCAGAGGTGAGGAGCGGCGCATTCCAGGTATCTGCCAGGTACATACTGGGTATTTGCTCGAATAAAGTGTGTCGGTGCAGTATGTTCCTCACCTCAGTAGAAGGGACGGGTCTGGTCTGCGGGCAGCACCGGCATAACACCCACCACTCAGGAGGCCTATACACTACCCCCCCACCCATGAGGCCTAACCACCCACTACCCACAGGGAGGCCTACCCAGCCTGGCTTGGGGACAATACCCACTTCCCCCACCCCCATTAAACACAATAAACCGCACTATATTGAATAAATAATACATAACCCACCCCCTGTGCCCCCCCATAAATATCTGATTTATTATTTTACATACAGGGTTAATACCCCAGGCCCACGGGAGTCCCCGGTGGTCCTGACGGGTGTCCATAAACCTCACAGTGGCCCAGCAAAAGGTTTCTAACAGGGTCTGGAGGCCTCAACTCTGATTGGCTGAAGCAAAGCCTCTGTCACATGGTCTACTAGAGCCAATCAGAGTTGGGATTTCATTCCCACGCTCTGATTGGCTACCGTACCATGTGTCACCGGCCATCTTTTGTCTTGATGACGTCATCTTAAAGGCAATTGAAGCTCAGCCATTCTGATTGGCTGGCTTCATTCACTTTAAATTACGTCATCATTTTTTTTTTTGTTGACAAATTCACATGGTTTTCATGGCCCAATCAGGGCCGTGGGAACCATTTGATGAAAATGTGACGTCATAGGCCTATAAAAGCCTATGTCGTCTCATTTTTAAGCCAGTTGCCGAGGAGGACGGACCTCCTCGAGGAAGAAGAAGACCAGGGCGTGGCGGTACAAGAGAAGAAGACCCCGGAAGAGGGCGCAAGAAGAAAGAAGAATACAGATGAAGACCCCCTTTGACCAAATGGATTACAAATAGAAGAAAGAAGACACTGTTGTGGATTTTAAGGGTTTAATATTTTATGGTTACCTGTGGATTGGTTCGAGTGCTTCCGGTTTCCCTGGATTTCGCTGTGTCGGCCATCTAATGGTAAGTAAACAAAAGAAAAGTATATATTATTTTACTTTTACAGGTTTTTTTTATTTTTATTCATGTGTTTCTTTTTAACATCCATTAAATGCCCCTGCATTTATGTGTGTCCCTATGGATATATTATATGTACATAATACAGGGACACTGAATGGCTGTATTGTATTTGATTTTTGGATGTAATGTCATTGTTTTTTATTCTCATTTATTGCCCCTGTATGTATTGTTTAGCTATTTTTGGTAAACATACAGGGGAAATAAATGATTGTATTGCAAATGTTTAATTATGTTATTAACATGTATTTGGAAGCTTTGGTTAGGAATTGTTGTGTGTCATGTAATTGATATTTATTTACTTGTAGTATCATGATTTTGCTATAGTTTTTTTCAGGGGCTTGCTTTGTAATAATGGCTTATTGTTGGTAGTTAGATTTGTATGATGGTGGTTACTTTGAAGTTGAATCTTTTTCTCAAAGGTTTTGATTTAGGAATTGAACAGTGAATTGTATCATTGATTTGGATTGTATTGTAATTGATTTAGGAAATTGATTCATTGATTGATGGTAAATGTATTTATGTTTACTTGCTTAGTTTGTATTTGATTTTGTAGATGGCATTGTATGTTGTTCATAGTTTATTTTATTTTGAACATTGATTTTGCATAGTGTTACATGATGCACAGATTAATTGCATCATGTACACACTAAAATGCAATTGTTTGACATTTGATATACATTTGTCTAGGTGCTGCTTTGTTGGGAGAGGAGATATCATTTATTTTTTTAAGTGCTGCTGGTTTAATTTGAAGATGCAATGTGGTAATTTTAAGATTAAGATTTCATGTTTTTATTTATGCATGTTTATGTAATCCTTTAACATTTATTTGTATATATATATATATATATATGTAGAGGTATCAGTACCGTGTTAGCCGAGCTTCAATAATCAAAAAATAAATAGATGATACCGTTCTGTGGCTAACGAAATGCTTTTAGTTGTGCGAGCTTTCGAGATACACTGATCTCTTCTTCCGGCGATGTTACAATGAATGAAGCAAGGATAACTTAAAAACAGTGTCTCTTGGAATGTTATCCCAAGATGCAAAACCTGCGCAATGCTCTACACAGCGGACACAATACAAATACCACACAAGAATCGGGAATACAAAATCAGAGGAGGGTTCACCTGTTCCTCCAGCAATGTCGTGTACCTCATCATGTGCATGAAATGCCCAGGGGGCTGCTACTACATAGGTGAGACAGGACAGGGGCTAAACAAGAGAATGAACCTGCATCGCCACAGCATCACACGCAGAACAAGAGACAGTCCTGTTGGCGAACATTTCTCTGACTCTGGCCATAAGATGAACGATCTGAGGGTTGCCATACTCAAAGGTAATCTTAAAACCCCGAAAGAGAGACGGTTGCATGAATACAAATTTATGCAACTGTTCGGGACACTTAGCAGTGGCCTAAACAGAGATCGAAATTTTATGAGTCATTACTGACACTAGCGAACTCTCTTCCCATGAGCGCTAAAGGCCATGTCTGTACATACTGTGCTATATGTATGCACACACAGCTGTCTCTCACACATACTAATACTCCTTATTTTTCCATCCATATACACCAATAGGGACCACATAGTATCCACACACACTTTTAGTTGTGCTACAAACTCTCACATTTCCACACCCACCCACACCATTTATATCCCTCTCACTCCACACACACCTTGTGTAGAGCACTGTTTATACTGTGGGCTCTCCATTCATTTTTATTCACACTGATACACATACACAATCTTTCTTCACTTGCTTTCAGTTACCCTTTGACACCTCTAGCCATAAAACACATCCACACCGGGGGAAGGAGAAGCACAGATAACATTCCAAGAGACACTGTTTTTAAGTTATCCTTGCTTCATTCATTGTAACATCGCCGGAAGAAGAGATCAGTGTATCTCGAAAGCTCGCACAAATAAAAGCATTTCGTTAGCCACAGAACGGTATCATCTATTTATTTTTTGATTATATATATATATATATATATGAGACACAGACAGGCCAGCCCATTACCATTACTACCTCCAGCTGTTTTCATTATCCTGATCAACCCATACGTCACAGAACATGCGACTACAAATAGTACTACCAATGGTCTACACGTTAAGCCCCACGGACGAAGCAGGTGGCGAAACGTGCGCTTCGGGGCTTGTCTGTCTCTTCAGGATACCGGTGGTGCCCTCAGCTGTGTTTTCCCCCCCCTGCTGGATCTCGCAGTCCGTGCCCCTGTCATCTTGGGAGCATGTGCAGTGGAGCGATTGCAGTTTACTCCCTCTGAACCTAGGAACACTCTCTTGGCTGTCGATGTTTGCTACTACCTTGCTGGACTGGTCTAAGTACTTCTGTGACCCCTTTTTGGCATTTGTCATTGTTACCTGTCATGTACATGCCTCTCTGTGTGTGCTTTATCTACAGGCTCAGCACACATCATGCTGATATTATATGTACTGTATCTATCTTTACATTTTCACCTCACACAGGGGGCAATATTTAGGTAGCCTTGACCAGCCGGTCAGAGTGTTTTTGAGGCAAGAATTTTCTTGCCTTTACACTTTCATGTTAAAGGGTTAATTCATTGTTCATGCAGTGTAGCACTGCTTTCCAGCACATATCTCCACATATCTCCACACCCCAGGTTCAGTTTCTGTTCCCCCTAATGATTTGTGGTATTTGTATGTATAAGCTCATTGTTGCTTCATTCCACTTAATGATTTATATCTGTATGTGATTAATACATATTGATATTTTTTGTATGCTAGAGTGGTACTTTGGTGATTCTATTTTCTCTGTTGGTTTATATATATATATATATATATATATATATATATATATATATATATACATGTAGAGGTATCAGTACCGTGTTAGCCGAGCTTCAATAATCAAAAAATAAATAGATGATACCGTTCTGTGGCTAACGAAATGCTTTTATTTGTGCGAGCTTTCGAGATACACTGATCTCTTCTTCCGGCGATGTTACAATGAAAGTAACATCATTGTAACATCGCCGGAAGAAGAGATCAGTGTATCTCGAAAGCTCGCACAAATAAAAGCATTTCGTTAGCCACAGAACGGTATCATCTATTTATTTTTTGATATATATATATATATATATATATATAAAAGTATACATTACCGCATAGCAGCAAAAAGGGAGACAGCACTCAGGTGAATGAAAATAAATGTATTAAATACAGCACATAACTCCAACGTTTCGATCCCACAGGGGGATCTTCCTCAGGGTGGTGCAACAGACACAGGACAGTGAGTGACTTATATACCCCAACACCCAAGTGACATAAACATCTCCACATCATCAGAAAGCATCATCATCGGGCGACAAAACAGCTGTGCATAATACAATTTAATTAGATCATGCTCCAACTCCATGTCTGTACTCCTATTGGGGAATCCAAGTCACATGAGCAAACCCAAGCTGTCAGTGTCATTGCATGTAAACAAACTGATGCTGCATCAGCAGGCCCGGTTTTCAAGGCAACAACATGTGTGCTCAACTCTTTAAAGGCAGCAGACACCGGTGGTTGTCATGTGTACTGCACGTGTATAGATACACCACTGCAAATGTGTATGTGCTGTAGCAGTGATGAATTTGCTTCTAAACAGCACCTAAGAATAACAGATACTGGCATGCGTATATCAGTAGAATCCTATGACAGATAGAACCCGCTGTAATCCCAGTCGGGTAACCCATAATAAACCTGTCGGCGTCACATGCTGCATGGATATACATAGGTTGCTAGTTAACCCCTAGTATACCAGTACTGCTAAAGACACAAAGTGCGATCAAATAAAGGAACATACTGTCTGTAGAACTACATAAATATACAATATACGGACCTGCAAAAATGTGGAATAAAGAACACCCAATACACAGTGAGGGTAAAGTGAAGAGAACCGGGAGGGGAAAATAAAATCAATGGAAGAAGCTGAACGACAAGAATATACAAGCTGTAGTAAAATATACTGTATAATAAATGCCTTTTACATAATCATTTTGAACTACGCTGATCCATGTATACTGTACATACAGTTGATGTTGAACAGTAATAATTACAAAAAATTGCAAAAAATTACAAAAAACAACCTAAGTTCATGTCCTCATTCAGGCCTTTGGGGGCCATAGAATCCAGTCTGTGAATCATCCTCGCCTCAAGCTGGAGCAAAAGCCTGTGTCTATTTCCTCCCCTGGTTGGAGTATGGGCTTGTACAACGGGCATACAACGAAAGGTGGCTAAGCTGTGCTGTTTAAGCTTAAAGTGCCTTGCCACTGGTAACAGCTTAAGATCATCAGAATTGGTGGGGTCAGCAAGGGCCTTGCGTATTGTGGAACGATGCATTGCTATTCGTTCCTTAAGCATACGCGATGTCTTGCCCACGTAAAGAAGCCCACAGGGGCATTTGATAATGTAGACTACAAATTTTGAGTCACAATTGAGAAAATCCACAATTTTAATTGGATAACCTTTATGCGGATGCATAAAAGTGTTGCCCAGCATTAAATACTGGCAATTTACACAACCTCTACACTTGTGCACCCCCGGAGCTTTTGTTAGCCAGGTCGTTTTCGCTGCATATTTATCCACTGGGTCCGCCTTTATGAGGTAATCCCCCACATTCCGACCCCGCCGATAGCAAAAGAGGGGTGGGGACTCAAAATGTTTTCCGATACGTTTATCATTCGCCAAAATGTGCCAGTTTTGCTTTATACTGCGTTGTATCTGGCTTGAGGCAGTACTATATGTTGTTACTATATATATATACATGTAGAGGTATCAGTACCGTGTTAGCCGAGCTTCAATAATCAAAAAATAAATAGATGATACCGTTCTGTGGCTAACGAAATGCTTTTATTTGTGCGAGCTTTCGAGATACACTGATCTCTTCTTCCGGCGATGTTACAATGAAAGTAACATCATTGTAACATCGCCGGAAGAAGAGATCAGTGTATCTCGAAAGCTCGCACAAATAAAAGCATTTCGTTAGCCACAGAACGGTATCATCTATTTATTTTTTGATATATATATATATATATATATATATATATATATATATATATTGTGACAGAGTCACTGACTCAGTAGGCTGGAACAGTGAATGGAGAGACGCTGCAGCCAGTGCACAGAGTGTTAATCTCCTCAGACAGAGAAAACACAGCTGAAGACTGATTAAACAGGGGCTGAAATCATCAGTGAAACAAGTGCTTTAAAAAGCAGGAAGTTTCTCACACAAGGTGAGCTTGTTTTTCCACAGGAAGGTGGAGAGATTTCTCCCGGCTAGGAAGCCGTAGCTGTTGCTCTGGTCCCCCAGTCCTGTGAGGAGCTATGCTGCTGGGACCAGCTGGGACCCCAACCCAGGATAAAGATTGCTGCGAGGCTGGACACAGCCTGCTCCCCGGAACCGTGTTCCTGTTTGCTGTTGGAGCTGCATTGCAGATAAGACTTTATTATTATACTTATCGGTTATATTTTTTATAGCATATGTTTTGGGCATAACCAGATTAGCTGGCTGCCCTGTTAGTAAGGGCTCAAGAAGTGAGTTAGTTTCCCGAATGGGAACAGGCTTTATTTTCTATAAAGTAGTTTCTTAAAGGGACAGTGCAACCGTACTTTATTTTGGTTGTGGCTAATAAACCACTATAGTTTAAAGTTTACCATTGTGTCTAGCGTCTTACTGACCCCGCTGCGACGCTGTCCTGCCACAATATATATATATATATATATATATATATATACACACCACTAAGAGAGAGAGTGAACCCCGCATCCACCCGACTATATTAAGGTAACCAAAAAACTGACAACAAAAATATAAACTAAATAGTATGTCAGTGCTGCTACATGGGACAAATGGTATGTACTGTAAGCAAAAGGAAAAAGAAGCCCAAAATTATAGCACTCTGGTATACCATATGAGATAACAAAATACAAATTTATTTATTAGCGGTCACAGAACATGATAAAAGATAGCATAGAATATTTAAAATAAGACATGAATCCCCTGTACGTAATCCACAGCAGTAGCTCTATAGCAAAACAATCGCATAAGAAACAATATCTGACATGAGAAATCACAGGCAGTATGAGTCTGAAGCATAAAGAAAGTGACTGTTGAAGGACTGGTTGGACTTTATATATATTTTTTTCTTTTTCTTCAGCACTTTTTGCACTTTTTTCATATTAACTTGGTTGTGTTTTAGTATAGCTTATTAGTTAATATTGTAATATTTATGTTATTCAATTTTGTATTCTGTCACTTTATGCACTTTTAGCACTATATACACAATCCATTCATATTAATAGAACTATAGTTCATTTATCAATAATATATCACAGTACTATCTTGGCGCTACAATTTTTTGCTTATATATATATATGACAGGTTTATTTTCTTTTACATACAGGATTGAGTATTTAGGTCTGCGGGGACCTCTGGAGACCAACTGAGGTCTCCTCGGACGCTCATGGGTACCAGGCTGGTGGGTCCACAGGGGACACCTTCAGGGAAGAACCGGTGGCCCCAAATCTGTGGGGGCACCGCGGACCTGTACGGACCACCCGAGGGCCCCCGGACCCAATTGGGAACCACCCGAGGACCCTCAGACACCTGTGGGTCTGACCCTGGGCCCCCCAGACACCCACGGACCTACCCGTGGAGACCCCTGACCCGCGGAGGCCACCTGGTGGACCACGGCACCTGGTGGGGACCACCCGTAGGCCTCCAGACCCTGTTTGAAACTTTTGCTGGGCCACTGTAATGTTTACGGACACCTGTCAGGCCCACCTGGGCCTGGGGTATTAACCCTGTACTGATGCAGCTACCAGTATTAGAACACTTACCCAAGAAATTCCTGGGAGATTCTGGGGCAATCTCACAGTAAATGCCTCAACATTGCATCAACATTTCTGTGAGATTCTTAATGGCCCATCGGATAAACACAGCAGGGGGTCCCTGCAGTCCCATTCAGTTTACAAGGACCCCTGCTGTGTTAATCCTATGGGCCATTAAGAATCTCACAGAAATGTTGAGGCATTGTTGCAGCAACGTTGAGGCATTTACTGTGAGACTGCCCCAGGATCTACCCCGGCAGAGTTCTAAAACTCGTTGCTTCATCTGTATGTAAAAGAATAAATCAGGTATTTATGGGTGGGCACAGGGGGTGGGTTATGTATTATTTATTCAATATAGTGCTGTTTATTGTGTTTAACGGGGGTGGGGAAAGTGGGTATTGTCCCCAAGCCAGGCTGGGTAGGCCTCCCTGTGGGTAGTGAGTGGTTAGGCCTCACGGGGTGGGTAGTGGGGGAGGGTGTATAGGCCCCCCGAGTGGTGGGTGAGGGTGGGTTTACCCCTTAATGACTATAGCGGTTAATGACGCTAAGGTGATTAAGGGGTTAGGGGACATTACATTGGCTATTTTGATTCTTGTGTATGTTTTGCAGCTTAGAAGGGGATATGGGCAGGATGAAGATGAGGATGAAGATGGCCTTCATCGTGGGTGCCTGGAAAAGGTAAGTGTAATATGTAGTTACTGTATTTATTGTGATTCATGTATTTAAAATGGGCAAATGCATTATTATCCATATGTGGATAATAGTAATTTTGCCCATTACTGTATTGTATGTGTTAGGGGGCGGGGGGAGGGGGGGGTGGGGATGTGTGTTGTATATTGCAATGTTTATTGGGGCAATTGTCCCCAATAAACATGCTGTTGTGCCTTAACCCCTTCATTGCGTTAGCGGATAGCCGCTAAGGTAATGAAGCTGCATTAATGTACATTTTAATAATAGTGTGCGGGAGCAGGGGGTCCCCTGAGCTGAACCGCTTTGATTTCTGGCTCAGAGACCCCTGCTTCCCGAGTTACAGGCCACGGTTTGGGGCATCGGTACCATTGTCGCCGCCATCTTTACAGCGTTCACGTCGCGTCTTGGACGATATAAAGATGGCGGCGACACTGGCATTCGATGCCCCATACCGGGGCCTGTAACTCGGGAAGCAGGGGGTCCCTGAGCCAGAAATCAATGAGGTTCAGCTCAGGAGACCCCCTGCGCCCGCACACTATTATTAAAATTTACATTAATGCAGCTTCATTACCATAGCGGATTGCCACTATGGTAATGAATTATTGGTTATTGTTGTGTGTGTTTTGACAGTAGTGTAGATGTGTAGGGGGTCTCCAGAGCTGAACCGCATTGGTTTCATCCTCAGGGACCCCCAACTTCAGGAGATACAGACCCCGTTATGGGGTGCCAGTATCCCCTGCAGAATTTAAATGTCCCGGTCACGTGACGCAGAAGCTTTAAAAGTGCAGGGGATACCGGCACCCCATAACGGGGCCTCTTCTCCTGAAGTAGGGGGTCCCCGGACCTGAAACCAATGCGATTCAGCTCCGGAGACCCCCTGCTCATGTACACTATTATTAAAATGTATTTATTTTGTGTACGATCGCCTGTAACAGCCTTGCATGGAGATGCAGAATCTCCATGCATATGTTACAGGCAGCTTATTTTTTCTATCAGCTATTGTACATGAAGTTTCAGTGCGCTAGCAAAGGGAAAAAACATTGCACGCACGATAAGCCAGTTTTTGGCACGTCCGATAGAAAATGGGCTCAGGGCCTTACTGAATCGCACCTCCGGCTTCACTTTTTATCGGACGTGCAATTTTTTTTCAGGCCAGCACGAAAGCTCGGAGCTTAGTGCATAGCCCCCATAGAGTGCATCTATATGTCAGAAACACCCCAATAATTAAGGCTTAAGTGATACAACAACACAAAAAGCGTCCCACTCAACCTTCATTAAGAAAAAGAGTCTTCTTTTTTTCTTGCAAATAGTTGTAGGACGAGATGAGGGAGTGGGATACGTTACATGTAAAAAAAAACAGTAAAAATTGAGAAATATAGAGTAGGCACTCTACTCTATATTCTCAATTTTTACTGTTTTTTACATATAACGGATCCCGCTCCCTCATGTCATCCTACCCTTAATCCCCTTAGCGGTTAATAACCGCTATAGTTATTAAGGGTAACCCACCCTGTCCGCTACCCATCTGGGAGGTCTAATCACCCTACCTGGGACAACTATCCCCACCCTCCACCCCCGCTTCCCATTGATTGACAGTGTTAAAGCATGCCCATATCACACCCCCCATAAACCAGTCCAATATCGTACAATAATAACCCACTCCGCTTCCTGGCTCACCCCTGGTAGACAGACAACCAAAAGGGTATAAGGTAGAGAGGATTATGAATTGATTTGAAGTGTACGGTCATTCATTGTGTATTCTCTTATTGTAATATGTGCTCATCTGGAATGTTGCACCATTCCTCCCCCACCTTTGAATTCTGTTCTCTCCCCCCCCCTCCCCACACAATTGTTGGAAAACTCAATTAAAAAAAATAAGAATAATATGGGCATGCTTTGTGTAACAGGTGCTCACCACAAACTGGATGGGACCGCGAGGCTGAGGTGGGGATGTTGATATACACCGACCTACAACCGCATTACCATGTCCGGAATGTAGAGTGGTAGATGTGTAGTGTCACGTTGGACGCACTTATTATCAAATTTATATTTTGTGGATCCCAATTGAGCAGAACAAGTTGAGCAAAATAAACTGAGATTTATTCCCTTGATAGGCAAACACACAACAACTGCAGAATACACTTAATAATTACACTTACTGATATAGGAACAGGGGATAATGTCCAGAAAGGTGCAAAGCACCAGAAGATTGTCTATTAAAATGTAGTCCTTTTGCAAGGGCATAAATTGCTAGCCCAATCCTTCTGTGAACGTGCAAAGTCTTTTCTGGTCCGTTGGGGTTAATCAGATAACCCCCAGCAATCACAGGGTCCTAACGCAGAGTTTTGTCCTTGGTTCCGATGTAATAAGACTCTTTGCGTTCCAGGAATGTGCTGCTGCTCTTCTCCGCTATTAGAAGCGTGTTGGAAATCTGCTCACATGGTATAATGAAAAACGAAAGACAATGGGGATAGACTGGGTGGCATGTATATAGGGTTTGGAAGCCTATCACCACCATACCCACACAATTCCCCTCGTGGGAAAGTTCTCATTCCCCAATCCCCTACTTGCCACAGTTTGGAGAGTGGGCACTCTAGGGATTTCCTGTTCACACAGAGCATGTGCGACAATGCCACCTTGGCTACTTATCATAGGTACCCTCCCCTCTTTACCTGGCCCCTCTCAGCCTGGAAGGGGAAACTCAGGATGTGAGCTAGCACAAATGGTCAACAGGATTTCCTATTTTGCATCCATCCTGGCCAATTTCCCACCTCCTGACCCTGGGGCTTTGATATGCAACTTCCAGAGAGACTCACAGGTGTGAGCCCAGCATGTTACCTTTGAAGCTTGCATAGGAAAGTGACCCAGTTCATAGGTGTCAAAACATTTGTTCTTGTGCATTACAAAGGCAGGCAGAAAAAATAGCACCCTGCCTTTTAAAACTGCAAAAGAAAGGCACTTTATCAAAAATATATGTTTCACTTATGACAAAGTTATATTTTTAATATGTGTCTGCTTCTGGGGTTACACTGAGGCTGCATACCAAAAATCAGGGTGCTGCCTCACTCCGTTCCGACATGTACAGAGCATGAAAAATTAACCTCTTCATCCCCATTACGAAATAGGGGTAACCAGCTGAGCACACTGCCTTTATTAATGTGCTGATTATGCCCATTTTCTTCACACCTCTCCCACTCAAAGCATAAGTTTTGCCCTGGCCACCTCCTCTGGTGGTTGGGCTGACCTGAGGGTTTTTGAAGTCATTAGGTCTTGGGGATTGTCCTGACGGGAGAGGCCATCTGCATTCCCATGCTCACTGCCTTTCTTTTACTGAATGGTGAAATCGAATTCCTGCAAGTCAAGGCTCCATCGCAAGAGCTTGGCATTCTCTCCCGACACCCTCTGTAAAAACTTAGGGGGTTATGGTCCGTGATAACAGTGAAGTGTCTGCCATAAAGATAAGGCTGTAACTTCTTGAGAGCCCATACTATGGCCAGACACTCCTTCTCAATAGTGGCATACTGCACCGACACACTTTATTCGAGCAAATACCCAGTATGTACCTGGCAGATACCTGGAATGCGCCGCTCCTCACCTCTGACAAGCCCCGTTGCGTTTGCCTTCCCAGCCTGGGTTCATGACTGGCTGACGGGCGGCTGATCTGTTAAATGATAATGATTAGGATTTAATAGGCTGCAATGCTTCGCGTGCCTACCAGATGGCATAAATTCCTGAATTGTAAGGCAGTATATATATATATACGGTGTAGTATTGCAGCCAGCGGGAATAAAATGCTTCAATCCCTGCCTGGAAAATACCTCAATGCACTCGGGCAGAAAACAGTCACAAACCTCAATACACCCGGGTATACCCGAATTCGTGGGACTAGCCGAGCTCGAATAAAGTGTGTCGCCAGTGTAGGCCACATCTCTGGGCAGCAGCTCGCAGCTCAGGTAAACCACTGGATGTTCACTGCCCTCCTCCCCCACCTGGCTGAGCACAGCCCCAATGCCAAAGTCTGAGGCATCAGTCTGCACCAGAAACTTCTTGGAATAATCTGGTAGCAACCAGAATGGGTTCACTGGCCAATGCAGTCTTCAAAACCTGAAATGCAGCTTCACAGGATGGAGACCAGACTACCAGTCGCTTCTGGGTCAAGTCAGTCAGGGGTTTGGCAATGGCACTGTACTGGGGAACAAACTTCCTATAGTAGCCTGCGGTGCCTAGGAAAGCCATGACTTACTTCTTGGTTTTGGGAGTGGGCCACTGCACTACTGCCTCTACCTTATCTGGTTCTGGCTTGAGGTGCCCTCCACCCACCCTATGCCCTAGGTATAAGACTTCAGCCATCCCTACTAAGCACTTGGAGGGTTTTAAGGTGAGACCTGCCTCCCTAATTCTGGATAGCACTGCAGCTACATGAATTAAGTGTGATTCAGAGGAGTTACTGAACACAGCAATATCATACAGATAAGCCCTGGCAAACCCTTGCATACCCTCTAGCAAAGGATTGACCAGGCGTTGGAAGGTAGCCAGTGCATTCTTCATCCCAAATGGCATCACTAAGAACTCATAGAGGCCACTTGGGGTGATTAAAGCCGACTTCTCCCTAGCCTCCTGGGTCAAGGAGATCTGCCAGTACCATTTACTAAGATCCATGGTGGTCAGATACCTTGCCCCCGCGAGTTCATCCAGCAACTCATCCATGCGGGGCATGGGGTAGGCATCTGAAACTGTCCCTGTGTTGAGCTGCCGGTAGTCCACACAGAACCGGGTGGTTCCATCCTTCTTAGGCACTAGGACTACCGGACAAGCCTAGGGCTCTGGGATGGTACAATTACCCCTAGGGCCAGCATCTCCTCCACTTCCCTCTCTATACTGCCCTTCACCCCTGCTGACAATCTATAAGCGTGCTTATGCAGAGGTCTCAGATCCCCTGTAAGCACTGGGTGCTCAGTGATGTGTGTCCTCCCTCGCTTGTCTGTGAACAGAGCCCTATACTTCTCTACCATAGCCCTGGCTTCTGCCCTCTGCCTGACACTCATTTGAGACCCTATCTCAGCCTGCTCTATGGTACCATCCTGCCTAGCCTCCCCTAGGAGATCTGGCAGAGCATTGCTCGCCAGATCCCCCATAGGTGGGCTGCAAATGACCAGCACTGATGCCACACTAGGTGCTACATACTCCTTGAGCATATTGATGTGATAGACTTTGGTCGTCCCTGTCTCTGCCTCTACCTGTACAACATAGTTGCACTCGTTCATCTTTTGCAGTAGCGGATACAGTCCCGACCAGGCAGCCATTCATTTGTTCTCCCGAGTGGGTTTCAGAACAAGTACCTGCTGTCCTGGGATGAATTCTCGGCTACGGGCATTCTGGTCATACCATGTCTTCTGCTTGGTCTGAGCAGCCTTAAGGTTGTCCTGTGCCAACCCCATGAGCATCTTTAACTGGTCTCTAAGATCTACCACATACTGAAGCACAGAAGCATCAGTATTGGTAGCTTCCCCTTCCCATCCCTCACGAATAGGTCCAGAGGTCCACGTACCTTGCGACCATATAGCAGCTCAAAGGGAGAAAAGCCTGTAGATTCTTGCTGTACCTCTCGGTATGCAAACAGCAAGTGCTGCAGGTGAATCTCTCAGTCTTTCCCCTCAGCCTTTATAAACGTCCTAAGCATCTGCTTTAAGGTACGATTGAACCTCTCACATAGTCCGTTAGTTTGGGGGTGGGTAAGGGGTTGTGCGCTGGTGCTTCACCCCGCACGCATCCCAGAGACACTGTAGCAATTCACTCATGAATTGCGACCCTTGATTGGTTAGGACCTCGCTAGGGAAACCTACCTTAGTGAAAATGGTGAGCAAAGCCTTAGCCACTGCCTTAGCATCTATAGTAGCCAGCGCTACAGCCTCAGGGTACCAGATGGCAAAATCGACCACCGTGAAGAATGTAGCGCTTCCCTGTCCAACTAGGAATTATAAGGGGTCACACAAGGTCCATTGCTACCCGCTGAAAGGGTTCCCCTATCACCGGTAACGGTCTCAGGTGTGCCTTCACACGATCACCCGCCTTACCTACTCACTGGCATCACAGGAGTGGCAGAATTCTGCCACCTCGCTGGATGCCCCCAGCTAGAAGTAACGCTGCAAGAGCTGGGCTCTCGTGTGTGTGAACCCCTGATGCCCCGCAAGCGGGATAGAGTGGGTAACCCGTAATAACTGTTGCTTATACCCTCTGGCCGCAACATATCAGGGCGCACCAGAGTCATGGTGGCACCGGAGTCCAGCAACCCGTCTGCATGCCGGTCTCTGATGGTCACCCTCCGCAGATGCTTCTGCCTGGCATCGATGCGTTGCAACCTGATTGGTGCACCCTGATGCCCTCTGCTCCCCACTGCAGGTCCTGAGTTGGCAAGGGTTGGTGCCTCCGTGGTTATCCCTCTGTCGGCTGGCGTCACGGCTGCGCTGGTCCCCTCCGATGGTGCCAGTCGCACACGGGCAACTGGTTTTGCTGCTTGGGAGCGGTGCCCCTGATGTGGTCGTATGGACCGGTCACGGTCCGGACAATCGGTTATAAGGTGCCTGACATTGTTGCAGGTAAAACACTGCCTCTCATGTTTGAATTCTGCAGCCTTTGGCGCTTTGCTTGCGGTAGTTTTAGTTCCCTGGGCTGCTTTCATTACCTTAGCAGTTAGCCATTAAGGTAATAAAACTGTCTGCATTTTAATTTTACAGAACAACCTTGATAACAGAGGCTGGTGGGCACCACCCAGAGGCCCCGGACCATCAGGAGACCCCTGGAAACCTGCGGGGACCCCCGGACACCTGTCAGGACCCCCGGGGACACACACTGGGACCACCCGGAGACTCCAGGACACTAGCAGGGACCACACAGAGACCCCCAGACACCCACTGGTCTCCAGAAGGTTCCCACCAGCCTCTGTATAAATGCTGTGCAGAATTTTGTTTTAAAAATGCTTTGAGCCTAAGTTGGCGACAAAATATTGCAATATTTTAAAGTTTGATAAGCTTATCACTGTTTAGTGAATAGCTATTACTTGCAAAAAACCCTGATTTTGCCATTGTTTGGCTTGTCAGTTGACTTTTTTGGCTCTGGCTGTTAATGGTCATTAAAAAACCATTATAGCACGATGCTACACTGTTTCACTGTTTAGTGAATAGCAAAATAGGCAGTATTGCGCAATAAGGGCATTTATCAACATTAAACCACTTATCACTGCTTTGTGAATGTAAGGACCCGCGCCGCGGGGACTCCCGCTACCAGCGCCTCCTTATCTCTTCTCCCCGCTGCCTCTGGTCCCCAGCGGCGTGCCCTGACCCTCGGCATCTCCCCCGCAGCTGCTCCCTCATTTCCGGGGCGCGTGCAGACCCAGGCTTCCATTTCCTGGCGCCGGGAGCCTGACCCCGCCTCCTCAGGTGCGGCGTGTGCATCGGCGCGTTTCCCTGCCCCTGCTCCACCAGGTCCACCCCCAGGCTCTTCTCCCCTATCAGGGCTTCCCTTGGACCGCACCTCAGCTCCTCCCTTTCCTCTGATAGGTCCCAGACCACTATTTAGTCTCCCCTCACCATTATCACATTGCTGTGCATAGCTTCTGTACCTTGGTGCTGTCTGCTTCTGCTTGGCTCTCTTGTGTTTCAGTCCCTGTTCCTGTCCCTGGATTCTCTGCTGACCTCCCTGGATTTTGACCCTTGGCTTTGGACTTCGATCACGCTGCTCTCTGGAACCCCTTGGATTTGGCTTTGGACTCTCTACCTTGCAGTCTTCTATATCCCTTGGAAATGGCTTACGGACCCCTACTACACTGCTCTCTCTGCTCCACGACCCAGGCTTACGGACACTCTACCACGCTGCTCTCCCTACACCTTGACCCTTGGCTTACGGACTTTACCCTTCGACGCTGGAGTTGGCAAGTACTGAACTCTTTCTATTTTTGTTCCCTTGACCAGCTACGCTACTTACACACTCTGGCCGTGCCCCCGTTTACTGTTAGGTGTGTGGTATTTCTCCTTTCCACCTCAGTCCCGGGGTCTCGTCTGGCTTGTGGGCAGGCCAAGTGTTACATTATGCAGAGCCCATCAGACCCAGAACCGCTGAGGTGGAAGATACCCTAACCACTATCTCCAAACTCTTTACCTTTTTGGACAACCAGGTTACCACTCTTAACCAACAGGTTGTTACCTCTCAGACTCCCCGGGTTAATGACTCCAGTTCCGTTATCCCTCCCACTGTCTCCCGTGAAGGAACAGGTTCATCGGAGTTGCGTAACCCTACTCCTAGTAAATATGCTGGAGACTCGCTTGCATGCCGTGGGTTTTTAAATCAGTGTGAGATACAATTCGAACTGTCACCTTCTCGCTTCCCCACGGATCGTACCAAGGTAGCTTATGTTTTTTCCCTTCTCACCGGGGACGCCCTGGTCTGGGCTTCACCAATCTGGGAGCTAAAACCTGAACTCACTTACAGCTTCCCTAACTTTAAGAGAGAATTTTGTTTAGTCTTTGATACCCCTGCACGTAGTGATATGGCTGCTTCCTCCTTGTTCCACATTTTGCAGGGTCGGAAATCTGTGGCACGATACGCTCTGGAATTCCGGACAATCGCAGCTGAGACTGACTGGAACGATGGGGCACTTTCTGCGGCTTTCTGGCAGGGACTTTTGGAATTCTTAAAGGACGAACTGGCGGCTCGTGAGAGGCCATCTTCATTGGAGGCCTTAATCGCTTTGTGCATCAGGGTGGATCAACGACTTCTGAAAAGGCGGGCTGAACGTCAACGTCCTCGTACTTCTGTTTCTATGCCTTCTGCTTCCAGGTCTCCTGCTCTTGCTTTACCAGCATTGGATGCTCCAGAACCCATGCAACTGGGCCGCCATCAACTTTCTTCTTCGGAGCGACTACGTCGGAGGAACGAGGGCCTGTGCTTCTATTGTGGATCTCCTGGGCACATCCTGCCGCATTGTCTCTTGAGGCCGGGAAACGCCAACACCCAGTGAGGCATGAGGGGTTCTCACTGGGTACCGTCTCTTCATTCCCCTCTCCCGCACAGGATCTCCCCAAGCACAACTTAGTTCCTGTCCTCCTTTAGTATGCCATCGTTCAAATCCCCGCTCTGGCCTTCCTCAATTCTTTATCCGGAGGGAATTTCATGAATCATGCTTTTGCTATCCAGTACAACATTACTCTCCGGGAGAAGGCCATTCCGGTCGTGTTGGAGGCTATCGATGGTCGACATCTTCAGCCAGCCTTTATTTCCTTGGAGACACTTCCCATTGAACTTTCTATGAAGGATGGACATTTGGAACTCATTTCTTTTGATGTCATCCATTCCCCTTCCGTTCAACTCATTCTGGGCTTACCATGGCTACAACTTCACAATCCCATTATCGATTGGACTGCCGAGGTCCCCAATCAATGGAGATCACCCCATGTGGAATTGCCTCCTCCATCCGCTGCGGTATTGGCCGTCTTGGAAACCTTTCCCCTGCAAGACGCCACCCTATCGGACGTTTATTCGGAGTTCCTGGATGTCTTCAGTAAGACCAAAACCGAGGAGCTTCCCCCTCATCGCCCTTTCGACTGCCCAATTGACTTAATTCCGGATGCCCTTTTTCCCAAAGCCAGGTCATATCCATTATCTTTGCCTGAGACGGAGGCCATGGCCGAGTATATCACAGAGAACCTTCAAAAAGGCTTCATCCGGAAATCCACCTCTCCCGCCAGAGCAGGATACTTTTTTGTAAAAAAAAAAGAAGGGACGCTTCGCCCGTGCATCGATTTCCGTGGCCTAAATAAAATTACCATCAAGAATCGCTACCCTTTGCCTCTTATCCCCAAGCTGTTCGATAGGCTGCAAGGCTCAACGATTTTTTCTAAACTTGATTTACGGGGGGCATATAACCTGATTCACATCCGCAGTGACGACGAGTGGAAGACCGCGTTCAACATGCGCAGTGGTCACTATGAGTACCTGGTGATGCCGGAACGGAATCAGGGGAGCGTCAGTACCTGGACAAATATATACAAACTACCATAGTGTGTACTGTTTGGCAATATAAACATGAAACATGGTAGTGCTCCAAGGAGCAAATAGAGGTGTTAGATAGGAATATGTCCATAAACAGCAGACAAATAGGGAGAACTATAGCCCTGGAGAGAGACAACAGAGTCAAGGATTAAAAAGCCATATAAAAATTTATCCGGAATGGTAAAAATCAAGGCTTACAAGATACCAGAGTATAACGGGTGTTGGTTACAGGTTAAAGATGATACACCGAGTCGCGACCTCGTGAAATTCCAGCGCGTCCGCCTTCTCCACCGGTATCTGTCCTGTGCTGCAGGCTGGATGCCGATACGTCACTTCCGGGTTTCACGGATGTAGTTGGCGCCACCGGATCATCAGCTGGAGACTGTCTCCCTCGGGATGTTGTATTGAGGGTTACGCTCTACGCGTTTCGCCGTGCACAGTTGACGGCTTCGTCAGGAGTGACGTAGACCCATAGGAGGATACTATATATACCCTTCCCAATTACAATGACCTTTCTCCCTATAGGTCAGAGCATATGACGATCTAATTAATTGGGTAATTTGTTTTCACTCCCTGCTCTAACAGATCTCATCACAATGTTATACAAATATATTAAAATGCAATTTATACTTTAATACAAAATATACTAATAAAAATGATTTACTCATAACTAAAAATTATATAATATATGGCAAACACATCTAACTCAATAAAATTAATTGAAAATTTACTGAAAAATTCATAAAATAATCCCCACATGTATCTTTAATTAAAACCGTCGATTGATGTATCTCCAAAGGGAAAAGAAAAAGAAAAACACTATGAGTGTGATTTGAAACAGTATGCATAACATCACAAATCCTTTTACTCTCTAGTGTATATTTCATATACAAAGTATTTATATATAATAAAGGCTTTTACTTAAAACTTCCAAGGAAAGCACTTAATTCGAAATCCACATTAAGTCCTAAAGGAACAAGTGTTTTAAGGGTGAAAATCCAGAAACTCTCTCTCTTTTTCAGAGAGATGATTCTATTCCCACCTCTCCAGTGTGGTAACACCTGTTCCAGTATAGTAAACTTAAGACCCGATGTGTCTCCGTTATGTTTTTGAATAAAATGATTAGACAGAAAATGTGTTGTGATACCACTCCTTACGTTCCCAATATGTTCAAGTATACGTGTTTGTACTTTTCTTGAAGTTTGACCCACATATTGTAGCCCACAAGGGCAAGAAACAAGGTATACTACATGATCAGTTTTACATGTTAGAAATTGATTAATACTAAACCGCTTTCCTGTCACATATGATGTAAAACCAAATTTATCATCTGTCCTGTATTTACAGGCCGTACATGTAGTGCAACCAAAAAAACCTTTAGTTTGTGTTAGCCACCTATTTGCAATTGGATTTAATTTTTGCAATGCACTAGGGGCTAATTTATCCTTTAAGGCTTTGGCTCTTTTGAAAATTACAGTTGGTTTGTCTGGGACAATCTCTCCCAGTACAGAATCATTTTTAACAATATGCCAATACTTATGAATAATCTTTGAGATTTTTTCTGATTGACTATTGTAGTTTGTACCAAATGAAAACTCAGAGTTGTTCTTTGATCTCAACTGCTTTTTATTATCACACAACAGATTTTTTCTCTCTAAGCTTTCTGCTTTTACTAATGCATTTTTTATGACTTTATCCTCGTAGTTTTTTTTCCTAAACCTATTTTGTAGGAAAGCTGATTGGCTATAGAAACTGTTATCGTCAGTGCAATTTCTCCTAATTCGTCGTATTTGCCCATATGGGACATTTTGCAGCCATTTAGGATGATGACAACTATCCATAGATATATAGTTGTTAATATCAACACCCTTAAAGAAAGTCTTGGTCTTAATAAGACCATCCTCGATGAAAATTTCTAAGTCTAGAAAGTTCACTTTTTCTTGACTGTATTCACATGTAAAATGTAAATTCAACAAATTATCATTTAGGTAATGGGTGAACTGGATGAGACTCTTTTTAAATTGATAATAATGTTTCTAATATTTTCTCTAGAAGGCACAAAAGGGTTGTGGATTTTAGTAATATTCTAAAACTTAATTTAGACTCTGATTCAGTAGTTGAAGAGTCACACACCTTAGAATCTGAATTTGAAAAATTAGAAAAACTTTTTATTAAAGATATTAAGAAATTTTGGGATTACACCTTTTTGGAGCAATATGTACTAAGTGGTAGAGTCCCAAGAGGCCTTAGAATCAAAAAACACCCATCCATGGATCTAGAGGATGAGGTGTTTGTTGATAAATGGTACACTCTGCTGGAAGGATGTTCAAGAGATCTAATCAATCTCATAATTGAAAGGCAGAAAAACCATGTCTTGCAGATTGATATTGAAATCAATGAGATCGAAACAAGAATTGGGAATCTGAGTCAAACAAGTTTGTTCAGAGAAAAAGATACCAATCTGCAGAACAAATTAGATAAAATCAGAAAGGAGACCATCACTAGGAAAGTTAAAAAATTCCTTAGAGATGAGGAAGATTATAAAGATGGACCTCCGAGAAAATCTGATCCTGATGAGAGAGATAGTGCAAGGGAGATTTTAACAATTGAAGCCAAAATCCCCACAAAAACCCATGAAAAACCCCAAAATAAAAAATCATTTGCAAAGAGGGATAAATCAAGGGAAAATAAAAAACCTTTTAAAAAAACAAAAGAGGCACAAAATAAATATAGACAAAGTCCAAACCAGGAGAATTGGAGAAATAAACAAAGTAGAACTCCTAAAAAAACCTAACATTACTCCGAATAAATCAAATATAAAGATTAATGTTAAGAAAACTCCTAAAAGGACTATAAGTATAGACTTTGATTCAGAAATAGAAATAGTGACTAATAACAGAAAGGAACAAAGAGAAGTCCAAAAAGAGAGATTGTTTACCAAAAAGGCCCTAAGAATGAAATTAAGAAGGATTTTTTAGGGGAGGGGGGGTCCACTTCTTTTCAGAGAGCAAACAAATATGCTCCACTGGCAAGGAGGGATCCCTCATCAGAAAGGAAAAGAACAAGAGTAGAAGAAAACGGGGAAAAAGAAGAGAAAAAGAAATATCTCAAAAAAAGCAAGAGATAGGGAACAACATCTTCAACCTAAGTTCAAAAGTACTTACTGAACCCGAAAAGTCGCTGATTGCAAAGGGGCTTAAGTTTGCTCCCACTGTAGGTCCCAATAATTTCGGCCTTTTTGTGGACGCACAAATGTTCCTTAGAAAACTCACTATTAAAA
Organism: Ascaphus truei; assembly: GCF_040206685.1. NCBI lineage: Eukaryota > Metazoa > Chordata > Amphibia > Anura > Ascaphidae > Ascaphus > Ascaphus truei. The sequence continues at coordinate 158,041,595 of NC_134485.1, forward strand.
GGTTTTTTAGAACAAAGGAGGTAGAGCAGAGAACAACTGATAACCTGAAAAGGGATTCAAATGAGAATTGCTCAACCAACACTCCTCCAAAAGCACCTATCTTAGTCCATTCTGGTCTTAAATTACCCTCTATGTTTTATCCCAAATTTGCAAAGGGTAACAACTTAGAGGTATTTTCAAATTTGGTGCAAAGGGATTTTGAAAAATTAGTGGAAACCGAAAAAAGGTTTGACAATAATCTAACAAACTCTGAGAGAAAAGCTTTAAAAACCTTACAGGAAGATACCTCTGTAGTTATAAAACAAGCTGATAAAGGGGGTGGAGTGGCTATCCTAGATAGAAAAGATTACATTGCTGAGTCCAATAGGATTCTAGGTGATAGCCACACTTATTTACCTTTAAAAAAAGACCCAACAGCAGATTTTTTAAAAGAACTAAAAATTCTGCTAGATAAAGGTAAAATGGAAGAAGTAATAAACACTGAAGAATATAATTTTTTATATAGAGATAACCCTGTTAGACCTATATTTTATTACCTTCCTAAGTTACACAAAAATATTTCTAACCCCCCAGGTAGACCTATAATTGCAGGCATAGACTATTTAACGTCCCATCTATCCGCCTACATAGACGTCTATTTCAAAAATATGTAAAAGAACTCCCCTCCTACCTCAAAGATACTACTGACATCTTACGTATCTTAGACAACCAAGTCTGGGAAGAGGGATGGTATTTAGTGACGTGTGACATCACCTCATTGTATACCTGCATAAACCATAGAGACGGACACGAAGCAGTTGACAGAGCATTGGCCAAAGACTGAGAGATGCCAAATGAACAGGCTAATTTTATTCTTGATGGCATCAAGTTCATCTTAGAGCATAATTACTTCTTGTTTGAGGGTACATATTACCTACAAAAATGTGGTACCGCCATGGGCACAAAATTTGCACCCAGCTACGCAAACCTCCTGATGGGAGCATGGGAAGAAGACCATATATGGTCTGTTGCGGAGCTGGGTGAAAATTTGTGCCTATGGCGTAGGTATATAGATGATATTATTTTTGTTTGGAAGGGGGACGAAAAGGGTCTCATCCAGTTCACCCATTACCTAAATGATAATTTGTTGAATTTACATTTTACATGTGAATACAGTCAAGAAAAAGTGAACTTTCTAGACTTCGAAATTTTCATCGAGGATGGTCTTATTAAGACCAAGACTTTCTTTAAGGGTGTTGATATTAACAACTATATATCTATGGATAGTTGTCATCATCCTAAATGGCTGCAAAATGTCCCATATGGGCAAATACGACGAATTAGGAGAAATTGCACTGACGATAGCAGTTTCTATAGCCAATCAGCTTTCCTACAAAATAGGTTTAGGGAAAAAAACTACGAGGATAAAGTCATAAAAAATGCATTAGTAAAAGCAGAAAGCTTAGAGAGAAAAAATCTGTTGTGTGATAATAAAAAGCAGTTGAGATCAAAGAACAACTTTCAGTTTTCATTTGGTACAAACTACAATAGTCAATCAGAAAAAATCTCAAAGATTATTCATACAGTATGTATTGGCATATTGTAAAAAATGATTCTGTACTGGGAGAGATTGTCCCAGACAAACCAACTGTAATTTTCAAAAGAGCAAAAGCCTTAAAGGATAAATTAGCCCCTAGTGCATTGCAAAAATTAAATCCAATTGCAAATAGGTGGCTAACACAAACTAAAGGTTTTTTTGGTTGCACTACTTGTACGGCCTGTAAATACAGGACAGATGATAAATTTGGTTTTACATCATATGTGACAGGAAAGCGGTTTAGTATTAAACAATTTCTAACATGTAAAACTGATCATGTAGTATACCTTGTTTCTTGCCCTTGTGGGCTACAATATGTGGGTCAAACTTCAAAAAAAGTACAAACACGTATACTTGAACATATTGGGAACGTAAGGAGAGGTATCACAACACATTTTCTGTCTAATCATTTTATTCAAAAACATAACGGAGACACATCGGGTCTTAAGTTTACTATACTGGAACAGGTGTCACCACACTGGAGAGGTGGGAATAGAATCATCTCTCTGAAAAAGAGAGAGAGTTTCTGGATTTTCACCCTTAAAACACTTGTTCCTTTAGGACTTAATGTGGATTTCGAATTAAGTGCTTTCCTTTGAAGTTTTAAGTAAAAGCCTTTTTTATATATAAATACTTTGTATATGAAATGTACACTAGAGAGTAAAAGGATTTGTGATGTTATGCATACTGTTTCAAATCACACTCATAGTGTTTTTCTTTTGCTTTTCCCTTTGGAGATACATCAATCGACGTTTTTAATTAAAGATACATGTGGGGATTATTTAATGAATTTTTCAGTAAATTTTCAATTAATTTTATTGAGTTAGATGTGTTTGCCATATATTATATAATTTTTAGTTATGAGTAAATCATTTTTATTAGTATATTTTGTATTAAAGTATAAATTGTATTTTAATATATTTGTATAACATTGTGATGAGATCTGTTAGAGCGGGGAGTGCAAACAAATTACCCAATTAATTAGATCGTCATATGCTCTGACCTATAGGGAGAAATGTCATTGTAATTGGGAAGGGTATATATAGTATCCTCCTATGGGTCTACGTCACTCCTGACGAAGCCGTCAACTGTGCACGGCGAAACGCGTAGAGCGTAACCCTCAATACAACATCCCGAGGGAGACAGTCTCCAGCTGATGTTCTGGTGGCGCAAACTACATCCGTGAAACCCGGAAGTGACGTATCGGCATCCAGCCTGCAGCACAGGACAGATACCGGTGGAGAAGGCGGACGCGCTGGAGGTTCACGAGGTCGCGACTCGGTGTATCATCTTTAACCTGTAACCAACACCCGTTATACTCTGGTATCTTGTAAGCCTTGATTTTTACCATTCCGGATAAATTTTTATATGGCTTTTTAATCCTTGGCTCTGTTGTCTCTCTTCAGGGATATAGTTCTCCCTATTTGTCTGCTGTTTATGGACATATTCCTATCTAGCACCTCTATTTGCTCCTTGGAGCACTACCATGTTTCATGTTTATATTGCCAAACAGTACACACTATGGTAGTTTGTATATATTTTTCCAGGTACTGACGCTCCCCTGATTCCATTCCATTATCTTGATTGAGGACCCTGAAACAGTCCCAGAAGGGGTTGAGTGTCTTTACTTTTATTTGATTGCACGGTGAAGTTTTATAATTTATTGATTATATTTTATATTTTATTGTTTATCACTGTTATTTGCACTTAAATATAGTGTTTGAGCGCCATCTAGTGTGTTTTGTATGTACCTGGTGATGCCGTTTGGGTTGTGCAATGCCCCTGCAGTCTTCCAAGACTTTATGAATGAGGTTTTTCGTGATCTTTTGAATTCTTTTGTGATTATCTACTTGGATGATATCCTCATTTTTTCCAAGACCCTCGAGGAACACATTCTCCATACCAAGATGGTGCTCTCTCGTTTACGGGCCAACAAGCTCTACGCCAAGATGGAGAAGTGTGTCTTTCATCAATCCTCAACTACCTTCCTGGGATACATTGTCTCAGACCAGGGGTTCACCATGGATCCGGAGAAGCTCAATTCTGTTTTTGAATGGCCACAACCTTACTCTTTGAAGGCGATTCAGCATTTCCTTGACTTCGCAAATTATTATAGGAAATTTATTGCTGGTTTTTCTACTTTGGTAGCACCCATTACGGCCCTTACCAAAAAAGGGGCCGATCCTTCCTTTTGGCCATTGGAGGCCAGCCATGCCTTTGAGTCTCTTAAAAAAAGTCTTTGTCTCAGCCCCCATTCTGCGACATCCCGTTGTTCTTCTCAAGGTTTAACTTCATCATCTCTTATATTCCGGGGACAAAGAATATCAAAGCTGATGCATTGTCCTGTCAGTTCATCACTGAGGAAAGGTCACAGGACGTCCCGGAGAGTATTCTGCCCACCCAATTGTTTATCTCTGCCGCCTCCTTTGACATACTGGATAAGATTTTGGAGTCTCAAGCACAGGTCCCCGAAGGACTAGAGGTCCCTGATGGACGTCTTTATGCACCCCCACATTTTCGTCTTAAAATTCTTGAATGGGGTCAATCCTCCAGATCTGCTGGCCATCCTGGCTTTAAGAAGACTACGGATCTGATTCAGCTAACTTTTTAGTGGCCCAATATGATAAAGGACATTAGAGCTTTCACCTCCTCTTGCCCAGTCTGCGCCCAAAATAAATCTGTCCATCAAAAGTCTTCTGGTCTTCTACAACCTCTTCCGGTCCCGGACCGTGCTTGGAGTCACATTGCTATGGACTTCATCGTGGATCTTCCCCGTTCTAATGGTATGACTACTATTCTAGTGGTTGTTGACAGATTCTCCAAGCAAGCTCATTTTGTTCCCCTCAAGGGTCTACCCAATTCTAGTTCTTTGGCTGATATTTTCGTAAAAGAAATTTTCCGTATTCATGGCGTTCCGTTGTCCATTGTCTCGGATCGTGGTACTCAATTTGTTTCGAAGTTCTGGCGTGCATTTTCCCAGAGGCGGGCATTACCCTTCTTTTTTCCTCAGGCTATCACCCCCAAACGAATGGGCAGACTGAACGCATGAATCAGTCCCTCAAACAGTATTTGCGTTGTTTTTCTTCCGATTCTCAGGATAATTGGGCAGAGTTACTTCCTTGGGCGGAATTTGCGATTAACTCTCTCAAGAATGAGTCCACTCAAGAATCACTGTTTTTTGTAAAATATGGATTTCATCCTACCCGCCTATCCATGCATTCATCCAGGTCTGGAGTTCCTGCAGTATATGATAGGGTAACCACCTTACAGGGGTCATGGAGGAGGATTCAAACAGCTTTACAGGAATCTGTCCTAAGACAGAAGAGACAAGCAGATAGGCTTCGTTGGGAGGGTCACAAGTTCGTACCTGGAGAGAAGGTCTGGCTTTCTTCTAAAAACATTAAACTGAAGGCCCCAACCTCTAAACTGTCTCCCAGGTTTCTGGGCCATGTCTCTATTCTGAGACAAGTTAATCCTGTCTTCGCTTACCTCCCTCTATGAAGATTTCACCCGTTTTCCATGCCCCTGATCCACTAGGTCAGCCCCCAAGGATCTTCTCCCCTATCAAGGTCCGCCCCCCTGGATCTCCTCCCCTATCTGGGCTTCCCTTGGGCCACACCTCCGCTCCTCCCTTTCCTCTGATAGGTCCCAGCCCACTATTTAGTCTCCCCTCACCATTACCACATTGCTGTGCACAGCTTCTATTCTTGGGGTTGAGGAGGAGCGCTGAATCTCGTGATATGTAAAAAAATAATAAATATATATAGTGCAGATGGTAATTCACTGCTTAAACAATGTAAAAGATAAGAAATGAACTCACAAAAATCCTATAAAATCACTGCATGTCAGAGATCCTTCTCTCTCTGACTGGAGCCCTTTGTGTTACTGGAGTCTGTATCCTCTCAGTGAAGTGGATGATATGAAAATAAAGAAAAACACAAATAGTGCAAATAGTATGAACTATACAAATATATTATGCACAGGTAATCAGGAAACTCACATTTTCCATTATAAAGTTGGGTGGTGGAGAGAACCGCCGATAGAAGCAGGCTGCTGTTCGGTGCTTCACTTTCCCCTCACAGTGTAGTTCAATGCCAGTCTATGCCGTCGCGTCACTTCCGGTTTCGCGTCACGTCACTTCCGGTTTCGCGTCACGGGTGAGGGCGGGAAGCCAGAATGGGAGTGATCTCAGCAGTGGTTTGCCAGTCCTTCCAGGCGCAGAATCTCTCTAACTCTACGCGTTTCGCAACAGCTTCATCAGGAGTACAATTGTATGGGTGTGCTCTAGTGTAATATATAGGCCCATCAATTAATGTAGAGAAAAATATGGTGAAAGTTAACCCCCTCAGCACTCACACATAGCGCGAGGTCCAAAGCCCCTACAGTGAATATATACATAAATACATGGCTAAATAATCTTTATTAAACTAAAAGAAGATAAAATGTAAAGTTTTTTAATTCTGAACATATTGGTGTAAATAAAAATATTTCTGAATAAAGTATACACGCTAAAATGTTTCTATATGCTGTTTCCTAAAAATACACTGGCTGTGTATAGAAGTGAAGAGGTAGATGGAGGAAGGAAAAAGAAGATAGACATAATTATTAATCATGATACATTCTTAAACAAAAGACATAAATGTCTTATAGATTATAATCAAATAGATCATAAGAAGGAGGGACATGTTCTTAGTAAAATATACCCATACATTACATAAATATAAATTTATAAATGTGTTTGAAGGACAGTTTGAAATATTGATAATATTGATAATAGATGTTAAGATACATTATAAAATTTCTTTAAAATATAAAATAGATAGTATAGTATGCATGCTATTTAATATTTAAACTAGAAAAGCACCAATATCTATATCTACATTGAGACCTAGGGGGGACATGGTTTGCATTTTATGGATCCAGTATGTTTCTCTTCTGGCCAGACTGTTTAGTCTATTGCCCCCCCGCCAATGTTTGTTGACTTGTTCGATACCCATATACTTTAAGTATTTCGGATCGGAATTATGAAAGTGCAAAAAGTGTTTAGGTTATGACTGCTGAGACCTTTTCTTATATTGCCCACATGTTCTAATATGCGTGTACGTATTGGTCTTGACGTACGACCGATGTACTGTAACCCGCACATGCATTGCAATAAATATATTACATAGTCTGATTTGCAATTTATATAGCTTTCAACAGTAAAGGTCTCCCCTGTTGTTTTTGAAATAAATTTAAACTTATCCTTTCCTTTATATTTGCATGCCGTGCATGAGTAACAGCCATAGAAACCTATTGGTTTGTCCAACCAAGTCGTTGCACTATCATTTTGTCTAGTTTTGAATGTGGTTGGTGCTAGCTTATTTCTGAGGTTTGGTGCTCTTTTAAAAAGGATTGTTGGTTTCTCAGGAAACGCTGAGGGGGTTAACTTTCACCATATTTTTCTCTACATTAATTGATGGGCCTATATATTACACTAGAGCACACCCATACAATTGTACTCCTGATGAAGCTGTTGCGAAACGCGTAGAGTTAGAGAGATTCTGCGCCTGGAAGGACTGGCAAACCACTGCTGAGATCACTCCCATTCTGGCTTCCCGCCCTCACCCGTGACGCGAAACCGGAAGTGACGTGACGTGACGCGAAACCGGAAGTGACGCGACGGCATAGACTGGCATTGAACTACACTGTGAGGGGAAAGTGAAGCACCGAACAGCAGCCTGCTTCTATCGGCGGTTCTCTCCACCACCCAACTTTATAATGGAAAATGTGAGTTTCCTGATTACCTGTGCATAATATATTTGTATAGTTCATACTATTTGCACTATTTGTGGTTTTCTTTATTTTCATATCATCCACTTCACTGAGAGGATACAGACTCCAGTAACACAAAGGGCTCCAGTCAGAGAGAGAAGGATCTCTGACATGCAGTGATTTTATAGGATTTTTGTGAGTTCATTTCTTATGTTTTACATTGTTTAAGCAGTGAATTACCATCTGCACTATATATATTTATTATTTTTTTACATATCACGAGATTCAGCGCTCCTCCTCAACCCCAAGAAAAGAATACTTCACATCCTGGGATTAGGAACGATCCCATCAGAGGAAGTTGAGCTGCTGCTGTACACTGTTTTATTTTATCTAACACTATATGGTGATAGGTTTATTGTGTGTACTTAAGGTGTGTCACTTATCACACTAATTACTATATTGTTTAGGAAGCGCCCGGTCCATCCACTTCCCCCACTCCCCCACCCACTGTTACCTATTCATAGTTCTAGGACTAGAGGCTGCATCCACTGCTATATAACATGGAACGTCAAGGTTCAAATGTCTTCACTAGAAGACAGCTAAGAAATAATGATATTAATCTCTCTGCTCAAAGAATGGAATCAGTTCCAAGAAGTGAGAGGGAGATTCTAAATAAAGAATTCACAAAATTAGAAGCCCTTTTGTTTAAAGATACCAGAAAATGGTTTGATATGCTATATCTGAACAAATATATAAAAAATAAAATAATCCCTAGAGGTTTGAGAATCAAAAAGCGCCCCTCATTTGATTTGGATGATGCTGTGTTCATGAAGGCCTGGGAAGGCATTGTTGACCATGCATCATCTGAACTGATGAAACTCATAACATTGCAGCATAAGAAAAAAATGGCCATTATGGATGAGGAAATAAACACCATTAAGGAAACTATAGAACCCCTAATGAGCCACCCTGTCTTTAAAGAGAATGACAGAACGCTGCAAAAAAGACTAGAAAATCTTGAGAATACTTTAAAAGAAAACAAAGATAGAAAATATGAGCGCGATGAGGAAGATTATGCTACTGGGAACATAAAAAATTGGGTCACACACAAAGGTAGGGATAAACGCAGAGACCCTGGACATACCCAAGTAAACACCTCACATAGGGATTATACAGTAAGAACTGGAGCAATACCGAAAGATAAGACACAAATAATGCAAAAACATACGACCAATAATCACAGATTTTCTGAAAAAGAAACATCATCTAACCACATTCCACATAGGGAAAATGTTTTTAAAAAATGTAGAGAGATCTCTAAAGAATTAGCTAAACCAGCTACACAAACCCCTTTTTTAGAATCAGACCAGTTTCTAGACCTATGGGAAACATCGAACAGATTCATTCCCTTAGAGACTATAGAAACGAACAAAAGTCAGAAAAAAAGAAGGATAGAGGAAAAAGAGGAGGAAGAAGAGGAAGACGAAACCTATTAAGACATGTCGATCAACCAAACTATGACAACATTTTTAATTTGAGTTCAGTGCAATTAGATGAAACACAAAAAAGTGTGATCTCCAAAGGTTTAACCTTTGCACCAAGTGTCAGGTCAAATAATTTTCAATTATTTATAGACGCTAACTTATTTTTAAGGAAATTGACCATACAGAGGCACTTTTTACACCAGTCATCTGTGAATTCTGATCTAAGGAGTTCAGATGAACTATTACCTTTAAATCGCAGGGATAGCACTTTTAAACACACAGATCTGAAATTAAGATCCACTTTTTACCCAAGCCACAATAAAGGACATTTTTTAGAAGTTTTTTACCAAATGGTTTTAGCTGATTTTAATAAGTTTGAAGCCAACCAAGATTATAGCAAACAAAATATGACTAGAAAAGAGAGGGATGCTCTTAGAAGTCTGGTTAAAAATGAAGAGTTAATTATAAAACCAGCTGACAAGGGAGGTGGAGTTGTGGTTATGGATCGGTCAAAGTATTTACTAGAAGCCAATAGGATCTTAGGTGATAAGAAGACCTATCAGATCCTTAACCACAACCCCACTAATCCCTTTTTTATACAACTAAAGGAACTTTTATTAGAAGGAAAAAACTCAGGAATTTTAAACGATAATGAATTAAAATTTTTATGTAAGGAAAATCCGATGCTACCACTGTTTTACTTTTTACCAAAGATACATAAAGATATTTTAAATCCCCCCGGAAGACCCATTATATCGGGCATAAATTCAATGACCAGCAACCTTTCCCAATATATTGATTGCTTTTTATCCAAATATGTCCCAAATTTTAAATCTTATATCAAAGACACTCCGGACATTATCACAATTTTAAGCGATATAAAATGGGAGGATGATTATATTTTAGTCACTGCTGATGTGAAAGCCCTGTATACCTCAATAAATCACTGTGATGGGATAGAGTCAGTTAGAAAAGTACTAGAGAGGGATACTGAAATTAAGAAAGAACAGGTAGATTTTATACTCAAGTCTATTAGTTTTATTTTGGAGAAAAATTTCTTTTGGTTTAACAATGAATTTTATCTACAGAAGTGCGGGACTGCCATGGGGACGAAATTTGCACCGTGCTATGCTAACATCTTCATGGGGATTTGGGAAGAGGAAGTTGTGGAACCCCCCCATGAACTCGGTGCAAATCTCGTCTCCTGGCACAGATTTATTGATGACGTGATACTAATCTGGAAAGGGAGTGAGGAAGAATTAATGAATTTCTTCGGGGCCTTAGAGAACAATGACCGAAACATCTCTTTTACCCACAAATGGAGCAAAAGTGAGGTGGAATTTTTAGATTTAGTCATTTTTATAGAAAACGGGGAGTTGAAAACAAAGACCTTTTTTAAAAAGGTTGACAGCAACAATTTTATATTAGAAAATAGCTGTCACAATCCTCAATGGATAAAAAACATCCCCTATGGGCAACTAAGAAGAATCAAAAGAAACTGCAGCGAAGAAGCAATATGCCAAGAACAGTCGGAGATCCTCCTCAACAGATTTAGAGATAGAAACTATGACGAGCACGTTTTAAAGAAAGCCGTTGATAAAGTAAACCTTGTCCCAAGAGAAAAACTATTATTAGATAAAACAAAAGATACAAATACCAATAACAAAATAAATTATAGTATGTCATTCCTTACACCATACAATAAAGATGCCAATGATATCAAAAAAATTATCTGTAAACACTGGCACATCTTGAAAAATGACCCTGTGCTTAGGGGTCATATTCCTGAGAAACCAACAATCCTTTTTAAAAGAGCACCAAACCTCAGAAATAAGCTAGCACCAACCACATTCAAAACTAGACAAAATGATAGTGCAAAGACTTGGTTGGACAAACCAATAGGTTTCTATGGCTGTTACTCATGCACGGCATGCAAATATAAAGGAAAGGATAAGTTTAAATTTATTTCAAAAACAACAGGGGAGACCTTTACTGTTGAAAGCTATATAAATTGCAAATCAGACTATGTGATATATTTATTGCAATGCCCGTGCGGGTTACAGTACATCGGTCGTACGTCAAGACCAATACGTACACGCATATTAGAACATGTGGGCAATATAAGAAAAGGTCTCAGCAGTCATAACCTATCTAAACACTTTTTGCACTTTCATAATTCCGATCCGAAATACTTAAAGTATATGGGTATCGAACAAGTCAACAAACATTGGCGGGGGGGCAATAGACTAAACAGTCTGGCCAGAAGAGAAACATACTGGATCCATAAAATGCAAACCATGTCCCCCCTAGGTCTCAATGTAGATATAGATATTGGTGCTTTTCTAGTTTAAATATTAAATAGCATGCATACTATACTATCTATTTTATATTTTAAAGAAATTTTATAATGTATCTTATAACATCTATTATCAATATTATCAATATTTCAAACTGTCCTTCAAACACATTTATAAATTTATATTTATGTAATGTATGGGTATATTTTACTAAGAACATGTCCCTCCTTCTTATGATCTATTTGATTATAATCTATAAGACATTTATGTCTTTTGTTTAAGAATGTATCATGATTAATAATTATGTCTATCTTCTTTTTCCTTCCTCCATCTACCTCTTCACTTCTATACACAGCCAGTGTATTTTTAGGAAACAGCATATAGAAACATTTTAGCGTGTATACTTTATTCAGAAATATTTTTATTTACACCAATATGTTCAGAATTAAAAAACTTTACATTTTATCTTCTTTTAGTTTAATAAAGATTATTTAGCCATGTATTTATGTATATATTCACTGTAGGGGCTTTGGACCTCGCGCTATGTGTGAGTGCTGAGGGGGTTAACTTTCACCATATTTTTCTCTACATTAATTGATGGGCCTATATATTACACTAGAGCACACCCATACAATTGTACTCCTGATGAAGCTGTTGCGAAACGCGTAGAGTTAGAGAGATTCTGCGCCTGGAAGGACTGGCAAACCACTGCTGAGATCACTCCCATTCTGGCTTCCCGCCCTCACCTGTGACGCGAAACCGGAAGTGACGTGACGCGAAACCGGAAGTGACGCGACGGCATAGACTGGCATTGAACTACACTGTGAGGGGAAAGTGAAGCACCGAACAGCAGCCTGCTTCTATCGGCGGTTCTCTCCACCACCCAACTTTATAATGGAAAATGTGAGTTTCCTGATTTCCTGTGCATAATATATTTGTATAGTTCATACTATTTGCACTATTTGTGGTTTTCTTTATTTTCATATCATCCACTTCACTGAGAGGATACAGACTCCAGTAACACAAAGGGCTCCAGTCAGAGAGAGAAGGATCTCTGACATGCAGTGATTTTATAGGATTTTTGTGAGTTCATTTCGTATGTTTTACATTGTTTAAGCAGTGAATTACCATCTGCACTATATATATTTATTATTTTTTTACATATCACGTGATTCAGCGCTCCTCCTCAACCCCAAGAAAAGAATACTTCACATCCTGGGATTAGGAACGATCCCATCAGAGGAAGTTGAGCTGCTGCTGTACACTGTTTTATTTTATCTAACACTATATGGTGATAGGTTTATTGTGTGTACTTAAGGTGTGTCACTTATCACACTAATTACTATATTGTTTAGGAAGCGCCCGGTCCATCCACTTCCCCCACTCCCCCACCCACTGTTACCTATGCATAGCTTCTATACCTTGGTGCTGTCTGCTTCTACTTGGCTCTCTTGTGTTTCAGTCCCTGTTCCTGTCCCTGGATTCTCTGCTGACCTCCCCGGATTTTGACCCTTGGCTTTGGACTTCGATCACGCTGCTCTCTGGAACCCCTTGGATTTGGCTTTGGACTCTCTACCTTGCAGTCTTCTATATCCCTTGGACACGGCTTACGGACCCCTACTACGCTGCTCTCTCCGCTCCACGACCCAGGCTTACGGACACTCTACCACGCTGCTCTCCCTACACCTTGACCATTGGCTTACAGACTTTACCCTTCGACGCTGGAGTTGGCAAGTACTGAACTCTTTCTATTTTTGTTCCCTGGACCAGCTACGCTACTTACACACTCCGGCCTTGCCCCCGTTTACTGTTAGGTGAGTGGTATCTCTCCTTTCCACCTCAGTCCCGGGGTCTCGTCTGGCTTGTGGGCAGGACAAGCATTACAGTGAACAGGCCCCTATCTGTCAATTGTACTGTATTAACACTTTGCACCATCAGTTATAGAAAATAGCAGACCCCCTACTAATTAAAAATGAAATATTGTTTGGCGATTAAACCTCTTCGCAAATCTCCAACCTTTCGTTTTGTTTTTTTTTGCATATAATAGGTATGAAACCTGTGTAAATGAATACTTATTTCATAAATTGAAAATAAATAAATCATAGTGATGTATACAATTTCTTGGCATTAGTACAGTAATGTTGTCATATCCTATTCTACTGCATTTGATCTTAAATGACCAAATTTGTTTTAAAAGAATTAATGATCAAACAAGGGTAAAATTAAGCCGTTGTCAGGAATCAGGGCACACCCTCTGCACTACCATTCCCACCTGTCCGTGTAGCTTCGGTTCCCTCCACTCCTGCTTCGCGTCGTGGATCACCACCCCCCCCCCCTCGCATACACAGCCGTCTCTATTTATAGAGCGCGCGTCACACATTTTAATTTATTCACTGCACCGGCCGTGTAGCTCCACCCACCGGCCATCTAAGAACTTGGGCTCACGCCTTCCTGATGCTCACCTGCATCAAAGCAGCTCATCACCTCCTGCCCTATCACAAGAGGCTCCTTGGCTCACCTCTGCCCTTCCTCCTCCTCTGATTGGTTCTCAGTGATTTATTACCCCTGTGGCTCCAATACAACTTCGCTCTGCATAGTTTCGTTTGCCTTGTACTGTTGGAAACTGTGCCCAGCTCCCTCTTACGTTACAGATCTTTTTACCGAACTGGCTTGTCTTCCTACCCTCTCTGACTCCTCGACCCCGGCTTCCACTCGACCACGCTTGCCTCCCGGATCCTTCAAACTCGGCTCATGGACCCCTACGACTCTGACCTCTCCCGCCTTTGACCCCTGGCTTTGGACTTCACTACGATACCCTCTCTACGTCCAGATCTGGCAAGTACTATGGCAAGTTCCTTGTACCCCTGGCCTTGGCCACGCTACCAAATCCACACTCCGGGAATGACCTCACTACTGCGGTGCATGGTTACTCACTCTCCACCTCAGAACTGGGGGTTAGTCTGGTCTGCGGGCAGCACAGTGTGACATTATGCAGAGTGCAACCAACGCAGACCCCCCCCCCCCCGAGATGGACCAAATATTAATAGCCCTGGCACAACACTGCCAGACTCTCGGAAACCAAATAGCCATCATCACGCAACAACTTTCTAACCTTACTCTCCAAGAAAACCCCACCAGGGTACCACGCACCCCGCACCTTTCTTTGCCCACCTGTGACGGAGCTACCGCCTCGGAACCTAAGATCCCTGCACCAAAATCATATCCGATGATTCACATGCCTGTTGAGGTTTTCTGACCCAGTGCGAGATTCAATTTGAGCTTGCCCCTAGCCACTTCACCTCCGAACGCTCCAAGGTGGGCTATATTTTCTCTCTCCTGACAGGAAGCGCCTTGACCTGGGCCTCTCCCATCTAGAAAGGAAGATGCACTCCCCAACAAAGAAAATAATGATAAATACCGGTGCTCCTGGTTCAGGAATCTCTGGGTGGTATTCCAAGTGAAATAGGAAGGAAGAGCCTGGGCACTGCGGATTTCTGCTTGTGAAAAAAAAAGAATTTATTAAGCCAGTATGATGACGTTTTGGCCCCTATGGCCTTTCTCAAATGCATTTGAGAAAGGCCATAGGGGCCGAAACGTCATCATACTGGCTTAATAAATTCTTTTTTTTCACAAGCAGAAATCCGTAGTGCCCAGCCTCTTCCTTCCTACCCCTCTCCCATCTAAGACATGCGGCCGGATCTTACCAGGGACTACCCCGCTTCAAAAGGGAGTTTCAACAGGTGTTTGACACTCTGTCCCACAGGGATACGGCGGCCTCTTCTTTGATGTACGTTACCCAGGGGCGTAGGTCCGTAGCGAAAACGCCTTAGAATCCTGGATCATCGCGGCGGAGATTCGGTGGAACGAAGAAGCCCTAGTAGCAGTATTCTGACAGGGGCTGTCTGAGCCAGTGAAGGATGAACTTGCGACTCAACCACAGCCTGAAACCTTGGAGGATCTAATTTCCTAGTGTATACGGGTGGACCAGCACCTAAAGGGTAGACGTCACGAACCCCAGCGTCCCAGGTTTGTCATGCCCGTATCCTCCCTGGTCCCTTCTATGCCTTTCAGGGGTCCCCCGTATATCTTACCTCCTCCATATACTTCTAAACCAATGCAGATTGGCAGTCAACAGCTTCGGGCTACAGAGAGATCTCGACGAAGGAACGAGGGCCTTTGCTTTTACTGTGGATCCCCTGAACATCTGGTACGCGGCTGTGCCCTGAGGCCGGGAAATGAGCACACCCAGTGAGTAATGTGGGGCTCTCCCTGGGTACCATCTCTTCTGGCCCCCTTTCCAAGGAAGAATTTCCCAAGAGGATCATGTTACCAATCCTCGTCGAGGGTCCGGATTTCCATGTAACCACCTTTGCCTTCCTCGACTCTGGATCGGGAGGAAACTTCATAGACCAGAACAAGATTCCGATTATTTAGAAGAGGTTTCCCATAGGCCTAGAGGCCATTGACGGATGCCCCCTGCAACCGGCCTTTATCTCGTTGGAGACCCCTCTGCTTACCATGTCCATGAAGGATGATTATTGCGTGATCATCTCGTTCAATGTATTCCACTCCCCCATGGTCCAAGTTATCCTCAGGTTTCCCTGGTTACAGAGACACAATCCGTGCATCGATTGGACGGATCAGGTACCCATTCAGTGGCAGACCTCATTGGGTCTTCTCAGCCCTACTATGCTCCTTGCTGGGTTGGAAAAACCTCCCTCTATTCCCTCCTCCCTTCCGGAGGCATACACGGACTTTCTGGACATCTTCAGTAAGACTCACTCCGACCTTTTACCTCTGCATCGCCCGTAAGACTGCCCCATCGATCTGGTTCCGGGTGCGATCCTTCCCAAATCATATCCACTTTCTGTACCAGAGACCACTGCCATGACGGAGTACATGCGGGATAATCTCCAGAAAGGATTATACGGCACTCCACCTCCGCAGCTGGCACAAGTTTCTTCTTCGTAAAAAAGAAGGACGGGACGCTAAGACCTTGTATTGACTGCAGAGGCCTCAACCGCATAACAGTTAAGACTCGCTACACTCTTCCACTCATCTCTGAGTTATTTGACAGACTACAAGAGGCCACCATTTTTTCTAAGCTCGATTTTAGGGGGGCTTATAACCTCATCCGC
This sequence comes from Ascaphus truei, assembly GCF_040206685.1. Lineage (NCBI taxonomy): Eukaryota > Metazoa > Chordata > Amphibia > Anura > Ascaphidae > Ascaphus > Ascaphus truei. The sequence continues at coordinate 158,057,844 of NC_134485.1, forward strand.
ATTCGAGAGTGGAAGACCGCCTTCAACACCCATAGCAGCCACTACAAGTTCCTGGTGATGCCCTTTATCCTTTGTAACGCCCCGGCCGTTTTTCAGGACTTTATGAATGAGGTCTTCCGGGACGTACTAAATGTTTGTGTAATCATCTACCTGGATGACATTCTTATCTTTTCCAAGACCCTCCAAGAGCACATATTGCACACCAGGCTCATTCTCGCCCGTCTTCGCCTTAATCACCTCTACGCCAAACTAGAGAAGTGCCTCTTCCATCAGAGGTCCACAGCCATCTTAGGCTATATTATCTCTGACAAGGGGTTCAGTATGGATCCCGAAAAGCTGAAGGCTATACTGGAATGGCCCCAGCCCAGCACGTTAAAATCCATTCAACGTTTTCTCAGATTTTCAAATTACTACAGGAAATGTATTCTTAATTTTTCCACCATAGTGGCTCCCATTACGGCTCTTACCAAGAAAGGAGCCGACCCCTCCGTTTGGCCTTCCGAAGCCTCTGCTGCTTTCGAAACTCTTAAAAGTATCTTCGTTTCGGCACCTATCCTTCGACATCTGGATACCTCCCTCCCTTTAACACTCGAGGTGGACGCCTCAGACTCGGGAGCTGGTGCAGTGCTCTCCCAAAGAATGGGTCCCCAAGACAAACTACATCTGTGTGGATTTTTCTCAAAAAAAAATTCTCCGGCCGAGAAGAATTATGATGTCATGATGTCAGTAACAGGGAGTTTTTGGCCATCAAGATGGCCCTTCTAGAATGGCGACATCATCTAGAGGGTACCCGGGAACCTATTTCCATCCTCACGAACCATAAAAATCTTTTATATATCGAAGGAGCACGCCGGTTAGGGTCCAGACAGGCTCGTGGGCATTTTCTTCTCGAGGTTCAATTACGTCTTATCTTATATACCTGGTACCAAGAATGAAAAAACGATGCCCTGTCTCGGCAATTCTCCCCAGAAGAGAGTTCAGAGGAGATCCGTGAAACCATCCTACCCTCCAAATTTATAATTTCGGCAACCTCATTTGAAGTCTTTGACAAGATCATCAAAGCTCAATCCCCCATTCCCAGAGGTCTAGAGGTTCCAGAGGGTACTCTATATGCATCCCCGCAGTTCCGGCGGATAGATCCTTGAGTGGGGCCATTCCTCCAGAACTGCTGGGCATCCCGGCATTAAGAAGACCCTGGATCTCATCGGACGAACCTTCTGGTGGCCCAAGATGAGGAAAGAGGTTCAGGAATTCACCAGTGCCTGCCCAGTTTGCGCTTAAAGTAAGACCGCCCGACACAAGCCTTCGAGTCTTCTGCTACCGTTACCCATCCCCGAACATCCATGGACACACATATCCATGGATTTCATAGTGAAACTCCCGCTCTCCAAGGGAATGACTTTCTATCCTCGTCATTGAGGACAGATTCACTAAACAGGTGCACTTCACCCTTTCTCAAGGGTCTTCCATCTTCTCCGGTTCTGGCAGACGTTTTCTCCAGGGAGGTGTTCAGACTTCACGGAATCCCCACGTCCATAGTGTCCGACAGAGGTTCACAATTCATCTCCAAATTCTGGCGGGCTATTCCAGGTCACTCGGTATCTCTCTCTCGTTCTCCACCGGCTACCACCCTCAAACCAACGGGCAGACAGAGAGGATGAACCAGAATCTGGATCAGTACTTGAGATGTTTTGTGTCAGAGACTCTTGATGACTGGACTGACTTACTACCCTGGGCCGAGTTCGCGATCAATTCACACAAGAATGAGTCTACCTAAGAATCCACATTTATCGCGAATTATGGCTTCCATCCCGCTCATCTTACCATCTCCAGCATTTCCCCAGGGGTACCAGCAGCCGACACTCGGGTGTCCGTCCTACAAAATTCCTGGAGGAGAATTCAGACAGCAATCACTGGTGCTTCCTAGAGATACAAACGTCAAGCCGACCGGCATCGTCAGGACGCACCTGAATAGGGGGATAGGGTGTGGCTCTCTGCCAAGAACATCCGCCTTAAAACCCCTACCCCAAAATTGGCACCTACATTCCTGGGACCCTTTGAAATTTTTCAGCGGATAAACCCAGTGACGTACCATCTACCACTACCCCCTACCATAAAGATACCCACGGCATTTCATGTCTCCCTTCTCAAACCCTACATTCAGAGTACCCGTTCCCGGCTAACAACCAGAGGCCTAAACCCATCTCCATACAGGGACAACCAGAGTTCGAGGTTCATCTTGGATTCCCGGTTCTCCAGGGGTCGTTTACAGTTCCTGGTACATTGGAATCGGTACGGTCCAGAAGAACGATCCTGGATTCCACTGGACTATATTCATGCCCCAGTGTTGCTCAGACACTTTCACCTCAAGTTTCCCACAAGCCTTGGGTGGATCATCCTGAGGCCAATCCTCAAGGGGGGGGTACTGTCAGGAAACAGAGCACACGCCACACTCGACGCTGCCCTTCCCTTCCTGTCCGTGTAGCTGCGGTTCCCTCCACTCCTGCTTCGCGTCGTGGAGCATTTTCCTCGCAGCTTGGCAAAAGGCCAGTCGGACCTCAGAGTAATGACCCCCGCTCAATATATTTAAAGCTTGGACCCCACCTCCTAGCAACAAATTTAGAGCCCCAACCCTGGGAAAACTGTCGGTTACCCTCGAGACGACCCATATAGGGCCATAAGGTTGTGGCAGAAGACTGCTCAGTAAATATGGGTCAATATCACTCTGATATTTTTATGAGTATTGCACTTAAATCCAGCAGCACTAATGTTTCCTCTTTTGTTTCAGACTGGTGCGCACTGGCATGGGTTTGCTACATAACATTGAACCTGTACCTGAATGTAGTAAAAGAAATGAGAACAGATCACTATGAGCAGTAAGCACCATACTGGTTTTAATTTATTTATTTATTTCAACAATGAACACCATCACTCTGATTAGAGCAACAGTTGTTTTTTTGACCATTTACTAATTCCCCCAAAACGGATCTGTTTTAGTTCAAACGAGAAAACTTATGGGTGTTATGAATCATGTTGGACATTTTTACATGCAAGTTTCTTAGTGCAGTCTCTTCCATTTATTAAAGAGCAGCGAAGAATGCAATGTTTCAGCTCCAATAAGGACCTTTCATGAGGATCTGAAACATTGTATTCTTCACTGCTCTTTATTACATGGAAGAGACTGCACTAAGAAATTTGTGAGTAGAGTTTTGCTGGGTATTTCACTTTGGAAACTCTATTTTATTGCTTTATTCAGTCTATTTTGTACTGGACACACATTCAAAGTTATTTTTCCCACCTAATTTGTTTCCCCCAACATATTGTTCTGGACATTTTTACATGATATTGGTACTAAAACAGTACATCAAATCACAACTTATAAAGTGCATCAAAGTTTTTTGCTCTACTTGTGTTAGCAAATAATATATGGAGGGGTTATATGGAAGGGTTAGTGGAGGAGCAATCTGACAAGTATATTGTAATGGTATATACTGTATTAATGTCTGTGTTTAATGCAATAACTTTCTCCGCTGATTAGTTCTCTTTTCATGTTGGAATGTCTGTGAATCTTTGTGAAATACAAACATCTCTCATAGTAACAGCAGTGTTTCTCTTTCATCACTTATTAGTGGTTTTGGCGTGTGCTCATTTCCTTTGAATCCTGGAAAAGCAGCCTTGAGTCATTGTTCAATAAAATGTGTAGCAGTGGGTTTCTTTTTTTTTTTTTAACTTAAATTTTTTATTGAATCAAAACAGCATAAAATATATTACAGAATACTTTTGTCTTGTATGTAAACAATATTTTAACAACTGTGTAAGTAGCAACGAGGTCCTACTGTGCTTCAGGACCCGGTCTTCCGGGTATTTTGGTGTGGACTATACAGTCCAAGCCATCTCTACTTAAGTGGACAAACAGACACTTATAACTCAACTTAAAAGGGGAGACAATACACACTCACAAAAAAAAAAAAAAATTAAGGAAAAGGGAGGGGAGGTCAAGGAGGGATGGGGAGGGGAGAGGGGTAGGTTGGGGGTGAGGTAGGGGGAGTGCGTTGGTAGTAGATGTAACATGACGCCCCGTGCCAAGCATCTCAGGCGCTTGCAAGTTGAGTCGTCTCTCACATTCCTGACATTATAATGCTGCTATAAAGGATCTTGGGGGTATATAATACTTCCTGGGAGTCCCTCCCAAGGAGAACGCATCTACTGCTATCAGAGCCATATTGAGGACCTCTCAATCCCCGGGATATATGTCTGTGCCAGCCAAGGCATCCAGACTTTTAGAAAATTGTCACCAGTATCGTTAACTAAACTCGTTAACTTTTCCATCTAGCAAATGAACCAAATTCGATTCCGAATCTTTGGGATGGTTGGGATATCAGATTGTTTCCATAATGCTGCGATCTCGCACCGCGTTGCAGTTGCAAAATGGGCAATTAGTTTGTTATGTGCTTTGGAAAGGCCCGGTAATGGCATGTTCAGGAGGAACAACCACGGGTCTGGGGGAATGGTGAGATCAAACAGTCTCTGTATCCAATGTGGAGAGATCCGTGGGCAAGACCACAGCATATGTAACAGGTCGGCTGTTTCTCCGCACTGGCGGGGGCACAGGGGGGAGGAACCCGGCAAAAACCTTGATAATTTCAGTGGGGTGAGGTACCATTGCATTAGGACTTTATATGCGTTCTCCTTGAGCGTGGTGCATATGGAGCTTTTCGCTCTGGCCATAAATATAGCGCTCCATTCTTCATCCTCTAAGTTTTCTCCCAGATCTGTTTCCCATTGAGATCGGAATGAGGGTATCTGCTGCTCATGTTCACCAGAACTGATCACTTCTCTGTATAGCTGAGATGTAAGTCCCTTCGTGTCGGTCTCAGCCAGACAGAGCTTTTCGAAAGATGTTAATAGGGGGTATGGGGAAAATTTGTTATAAAATGCCCTGATCTGGAGGTATCTAAAGAATTCTGAGTGGGGGATCTCTTTTTCTTCCCTGATATGGTCAAATGTTTTGATTTTTCTGTCATAACCCTCCAGATCTCTAATCCGATTGTAGCCCCTCTGTCTCCAGATTGAGATATTACTAACTGACAGACCCGGAGCAAAATCAGGATTATTCCAGATGGGTGTCGCCATGGAATGTTTTGTCGTGAGGGAATGCCGAATTTTCGTAGACTCCAAAATTGACACTGAGTTGGTCACCGAGGATAGCGGCATGGCAGTGAATTTTCGCGCCGTTTTAGGTAACCAAATTAAGCTGCTCAGTTCCAGAGGTGCACATGCAGCATTTTCTAATTCCACCCATCTCTTTAACTTTGGGTTAGATTGCCATTGTACAATCTGACTTAATTGCGCCGCCTTGTAATATGATACCAGGCAGGGTACTGCTAGGCCGCCCGCCACCACAGATCTTTTCATATTTAATTTACTTACTCTCGGTTTTTTACCTCCCCAGATAAATTTGGAGATTTCCGATTGGAGTGAGTGCAAGTCCCTCCATCTGAGTGGCACTGGAACAGTTTGGAAGAGGTATAATATACGGGGGAGTAAATTCATTTTGACACTATGGATACGTCCGATCCAGGATATCCTTTTGGATGTCCACTTCCGTAAATCAGATTTTAAGGTCCGAATCAGGTTGGGGTAATTTGCATTGTACACGTCTTTTACAGTTTTGGTGATGTGGACACCCAGGTATTTTATGTGATTTTGTTGCCAGTTAAATTTGAAATTCAATTTTAGTAATTTCTCCATGTGTCTAGGGAGGTTGATGTTGAGGGCTTCCGACTTGGATTGATTGATTTTGAAGCCGGAGACCTTAGAGAATCAATCTAGTAGGTCGAATAGGTTTGGTAGGGAAGTAAGGGGTTTTGTGATAATCAAGAGGATGTCATCTGCATACAGGGCCGCTTTATGGGTCTGGGAGTATGCGTTTAACCCTGAGATGCCTGGGTTTCCTCTGATTTGCGCTGCCAGTGGTTCGATACATAGGGCAAATAAAAGTGGGGATAATGGGCAGCCCTGTCTCGTGCCACTCTTTATTTGGAAGGGCAGAGAGGGGTAGCCTTGGTGTATGACCCTGGCGGTGGGGTTAGAGTGCAGCGACAGAATCGCTGCGCTCACCCGATCTCCAAAGCCAAATGTCGCAAGCGTCTCTTTTAAATATGGCCAGTCTATCATATCGAAAGCTTTTTCTGCATCCAGACTTAACAACATGCTTTGAGTTGTCTTACTATTTGCCAAATCCAACAGATCAATAAATCGTCGTGTATTATCCGATGCTTGCCGGCCCTTGATAAATCCGACTTGATCTGGGTGTATACAGTGGCGGCACACTTTATCCTCACTCGGCTAGTGCCGCAAGCCGGGAGGTTTTTTTTCCCTCGGCGTGCCGCGCATCATCGATGCGTGGTCACGCTTCATCGGGAGCGTGCGCGCATGGCGCTCGTGGCCAGGGCTCCATGAGGGAGCCCTGGGTTCCTCTAATGTGGGGGATGGTGGTGGGGGGCTCCGGGGGACCCGGCGGACCCAGAGAGGGGAGGGGGAAGCCCCGATCGGAGGACCGATCCTCCGAGGCTCCGGCGCGTGCGCGGGAGAATGCGGCGCGCGCCCGGTATCTGTCGCGGCCGAGACCGGGTAAATGTTAGAATAAACTCGGCCGCGACAGAAAGTCTGGGTAGGATGAGACTAAGGGCCTCATGCAGTACGCGCCGAAAATGTGAAATCGGCAAGCTTACCGATTAACCATGTTGTTGGCGATTTTCCCTCTCCGTATGCAGTAAGTTCCGAATGTCTTCCGAATCAAGGCGAAAACGATTCTGCCCACTCTCACGATGATTTGCCCATCACACACAGGTGCATCGGCGTGCATGGCGGACTGCTGTTAGGTTCGCCAATCAAACTTCTAGCTGAATCAGGCGAAGCAAGCATGTTTTGGATAGCGCGCCATATTTAAAGGCAACGTGTACTGTTAATCATTCTCTGTGTTGTTGGGAGTGAGAGAGAGAGAGAGACGCACAGAGCTGGGCGATTTAATATTTGCATATTGACTGAGAGACTTGTTGTGTATTGTGAGTGCTTTGTCCTTTGTTGTTTTGTTTACATCTTTGTCTTGTTTTGTATGTGGAAGTGTTTCATGTGATTGGCTGTACATTTGTTTTTTGTTTTTTGTGAGTGCTAGAGGTATGCCCGCAAAGCGTGGGAAGAGTGATTCTGGTGTGAGTGGTAGTGCTAGTCGTGCGAGTACGCGTCGGAGTGAACGTACTGTTCAGGGGAGTGATGTTGCTGGGAGTGCGAGTGCTGTTGCTGGGAGTGCGAGTGCTGTGTCTGGGAGTGCGAGTGCTGTTGCTGGGAGTGCGAGTGCTGCTGGTGGCTCTGTTGCTGGTGCTGCTGGTGTGTCTGGTGGTGGGGTGCTTGCTGGGGGACCGCTTTTGGAGTCTTTTCCATTGGAAGAAGGAGAGTCCAGTCAGCAGCAGGCAAACTCTGAGCCTAAAACTGGACGGAAGAAACGTGTGGAGCAGCCACGTAATCCTCGCTTCAATGACCAGGAAAATACAGCTCTTGTCACTGGGATTCTGGAGCACTATGACAGTCTGTATGGCCATTTAGTAGGTAAGTGTACCTTTGCATTCATTCTTCAAATACATGTGATCCTAGGTCATGTGAGTTGTGTTAATATGCAAATATGGGTCCATAATATCTATCAATGTTAATTATTGTGGAAACACATCTTTTTATCATGCGTTACAACGACAAGAACACTCAGGCGTTCAATTTGCGCTAACTGCATACAATATTAATGCAAGCTTCCTTACATGTCTAGGTTTAGAAGTGAATGCTCATGTGCTTCACATATTACACCTAAACCAGCATGTTTGGTATCTCTTGGAACAGCTAGCAGTGTAGGAAACTGGTGGTTGTATTATTATGAATTAACGTCATATATTTTGTATGTATTTCAAGTGCGGACAAGTTCATCAAGCAAAAAAGAAATGTGGGACAAAATAATATTTGGTGTGAATGCGTGTGGGAATCGTGTCAGGGACAAGAATAATTGTCGCAAGAGATTTGACGATATTAGGGCTAAATTAAAAAAGAAAATACAAGACCAACGCTTGCATGTTTCTGGCACTGGAGGTGGCCCGCTAGCAAAACGTCTCATCTTAACTCCATTGGAGGAGCAGCTTCGGGAAAAATTACTTCCCGTCGTCGTGGAGGGTTTGCCCGGTAACAGGGACATCGGATTTTATTCCTCAGAATTTCCACCAGGTGAGAAATGTTACTGTACTAGGCGTGTCGTTGGTTACAGTTATTTTACACATTTCCGCTGCTATTTATACTTTCTTCCCAATATAAGCATACCTACATCTATATATGTATATATGTCTCTGTCTATATATATATATCTATTAAAATATATTTATATTTTTTAGTCCTACTAAAAGCATTAAATAATATACCACGTGGCATTGCGTGCTCATTTGCATGTCATTTCCCACAATCCTTTGCTGCAGTGGAAGCAATTTATGGTGGCCGAAGATGGGAAACAACAGGGTGGCACACATGTGTAAGACATGCTAATGAGAAAATATTACTATGTACTGGTGCAGAACATACATATATATAATATTAATGTGTATTTTATTTATTTAACTCCTACAAACACGACATTACTGCCTCTTCAAATCATGCATCGAATATATTGCATGCAACGGCCAACAAACATCACTTGCACTAACAAATGTGTTTTTGTTTTTTAAAAGGTCCTTTTTTACTTCATGTCATATACAGAGAGCATAATGAGGCACACGTAGCATATGTTATGTCATTGTGTTCATAGATTGCACACTTCAGACTACTATTTTGCTCATCTACCATTGTTAAAGCAGCTGCAATTAATATGTCATCACAGCATACACGTCAACACAGGGGTTGGGGTTCAGCACACAGCCAAATAACAGGGTCATGTTACGTTCAACTTTGTTGACAGCATTTTCACCTGCTTGAAGTAATTGAAAGGTCTGGGTGATTTGTGTTTTTGGGGGAGGGACTACCGTTCTTACAACCTGACTAGCAAAACAGAAGGTAATCACAGTCATTTGAAAGGTTAACTCTATGTACTAATTCACCCAACAAACCATTAGGTATCAAACCGTACGTCACACATTCGTTCAATCAGATCTATAGTTCAACTGATATCAACACCACATTATCACACACGTAGCATCTGTGAGCGACACACTGCATGTGTTGTGTTGTTGAGTGGCAGCCACATTCAGGCGTGCAACAGCTTCTATTTATGTACCACACATATCCTGTAACAAAAACTATTATTTTTCCAATATGACCTACTTAATGATAAGCATTGTGAAAGTTCATCTCATGATAGTTATGTACATTATTATTGTGATATGACTACACAACATATGCAGTGTATGTCCAATATTAATAATATTATCCTAACGCATTACTGCATAAACATAGTATGTTGTATGTTACTGAACTCAAAAGTCCTAAGTACACTGGCATGTATATAGTTATTACAACTATTTATGTTCACTTTGCCACACACATTTTCAGTTCAGGAACTGATGGTGTTAGTTAGCCATAAATACTCAACATACACTAACTCTATGTTCACAATTTACACATGTCAATTAACAACTGATGTTATTGTTCTATATAGTTGCTCCTGGAGGACATGTGTCACCTGAGACGGAACAAGTGTCTTCACCTGGATCATGCAGCTCATCGCACCTGGAAGAAGAGTGTTTGAGGTGCAGGACATATAATATGTTCACTTCTATATGTCATGTTGTCATGTTCATTATTTGTTTTGCACATGTTATTTAAATAGGATTACTTACTGTCAGTGAAAATGAAGTTTTTTAAGAGAACATGTATTGTGTTTGTGATGTTAAGTATCATGTAGGAGTTGTGAGTTTTGAACACCTTTTCATTCATTCTTATTGCACACTGAGTCCAAACAGAATTCGTAAGTCAAGGTACATTTTAATGTGACGTTATAAAACGTATGGAAACATGTTAGGTGTTAGTTATCACAGTGTATAATTACATAGTAAAACAGCTGACATTAGCATGCCATTTCATTATGTGTACATTTATTTTTAGCACATGATGATGATGATGATGATGATGCCAAAGACACAGAAATGCAATCAAGTGACCATGAAGAGGTTCCCATCCAAAGAGTTACACAGGCAATTACTCCAGCAAGTAACACATTCGCTGCAATAATAGCTTCTGAAGAAAAAATTGTTGAAGCAGAAAATCATCGCCATTCAGATCTGATGTCAGTGCACGAAAGGATGATATCACTGCAGGAAGAAACGATATCACAATTGTCACATCTCCACAGAGTCTTCATTCAAGTGCCTAAACAAATGCAAAAAATAAACACGACTTTAGAAGCAGTAGTTGTTCAGCTAACCCAAGCTAATCACTTGAGAATGACTACAGCAGCACATCAATTCAGCTTTACACCATCAGAGGATGGATCTTTACATGCTTCTACTTTTTCACCCCATGCATCTGATCTTCATTCCCCAGGTCGGGATGTTACCGGTAAAGTAGCTGAAAGTTCTCTGCATGTTCCTGTCAACATCCTACCGCTGCCATCTGTAGAAAATCTGGAGCTGACACCTACAAAGGAGGCACCAAAGAGAAAAATGCACAAGCAGTTACTACTGACCAGTTTTTGGACACAAACAAAAAAACCCAAACATGAAACGGAGCAAGCATCAGTTGTGCACTGTGTACCAACTTGTTCACAAGTGTCACAGGCCACAAGCCCTGCCCGTGAAGTGTCACAGGTCACAAGCCCTGCCCATGAATTGTCACAGGCCACAAGCCCTGCCCGTGAATTGTCACAGGCCACAAGCCCTGCCCGTGAAGTGTCACAGGCCACAAGCCCTGCCCGTGAAGTGTCACAGGCCACAAGCCCTGCTCGTGAAGTGGCACAGGCCACAAGCCCTGCCCGTGAAGTGGCACAGGCCACAAGCCCTGCCCGTGAAGTGCCACAGGCCAGTCAAACTGGCTCTGTTTTGCTTAAAGTTGTAGCCAAACGGAAAAGAAAAATCCAAGAAACAACAAGCAGGCCTGTGACTCGGTCTCAAAAGGAAAAAAAAGAATAAATGTTATAATTAAGTAAATCTGTATTTGGCCTTGTTTTGTTGACTTGAGATTATCTAATGAATATTGTATGTATGATGAAGACCTGTTGTTTCCAAACATTCAAGTATGTCATTGTACACGTGAAGGTTTGGAAATGTTCACAGTCCGAAAGAATGCATAATGTAATTAATATTTATGTATTAATCATCTGTTCAGTAATGGTCCAACATTACCCAGATGCTATGTTTAGAGAAGCTGACATTCACTTAGCTGCTAAACATTGTATTTGGGTGTGTTTGATAAGTATTTTAGGTAGTCATTGCATGTTAATATTATTCACATGCAACTTAAATCAAACATCTATTTAACTGCTAACATCTTAATTGGATATATGTACACACACACAGTGTCTATCTATCTATCTATCTATCTATCTATCTATCTATCTATCTATCTATCTATCTATCTATCTATCTATATATATATATATATATATATATATATATATATATATATATATATATAGTTTAACTATCTAAACTGGTATATATTTATTTTCTCACAACATAGACTTGATGTTTCCTTGTGAAAACACAGTATTATAATAATACAGGCCTAATGTTAGTGAAATATACATAATCTGAGCCTATAACACTATGGGCCTAAAATTATTATTAATCACATAATTCACTCATCTTGATCACCATTTAAATAGGTTTCATACAAGGCCTACTTACTGCCATCAATATGTTCAGTGTACAACTGGATTAAATAGATATATTATAGGTTATAACACTACAGGCCTTCTAGACTCACAAAAGGCCTTGTTTGATGGTAACTCTGAATTGGACACAGCTGACTCTAATAGGCCCTCAAACATACTAACCCTGTAATATTTAAACCTTTAAATAAGTCTGAGCAATATAAAAATCCCTGTTTACATATAAGCCCTTAAATACAGTAATATACACACACATCTTTCAAGATTGGTTTTAGAGACATATATATATATATTGTACAATATACATATGTATATGTGTTTATGAGAGACATATATATATATATATATATATATATATATATATACATATACACACATAGTTAAACTCTGTGAGTCAGACAGGGAGTTAACCAGACAGAAAGATACACAGTGAAATGTTGCAAAAAAGAGAGACAAAAACATTAGCAGGTGTGTGTATATCTCATTATATGTCTGTGTAAGCACTATTTTCATAATGCCAACACTGTTTATTTTCTCACCCACATTATTTTTTAATAAAAATCCGACACTTGTTTTGAGAATGTAGATAAAAAAACATTAATTGGACTTTCACAGTGAAATGGCAATCAGAACCCACAAATGTCTGCCAATTATTTCTACACAATCGAATTGGTGTTTGCAAAAAGGAGTGAAACATGTAACTTTTCTGCTGACCTTGAGTACAAACCCACAAAAAAGATAACATTTAAATAGTTTCACATTCACAAGACAAAACCTAGAACTCCACTCACATTATTTGAGACGCTGCAATGGCTGAGGATATAATTATGAACAGCCATCCACACAAAGCGTATAAAGTAATGATTGCGGAGGCTATCATATCAACTGAAGAAAACAAAGCCAACGTGGGCCAGATCTATGATTTGATCAGAAGAAAATATAATTATTACCAAGACCCGGGCCGCGCTGGAAATTTTAAATCCTCTGTAAGATTGACTTTATCAACAAATGAATGTTTTGAACGTGTGCAGGATAACCTACATGAAAGGTATGGATTTTGGCAGATTGCACCGCAATTTAAAATCACCATGGAAAATGGCACATAACTTCTGATAAATAGCATATTTATTCCTAATAACAATAGCAATGGATCAGCTACTACTGTTCCGTGTGAATCGATACCTGCTGCAATATCTGCACCCTCCATTCCTGAAACACACATGCTACAAGAACATAACTACTATGATGTTTTACCAAGCCTTTGTGCTCCAAACGAATTCGAATGGCTAAACCAAGAAATGTACGTACCTCCGGACCAATTGTTTGAAGAAGGCAGTGGCGATTCCTATGAGCGCCTCATGGAGATGTGTGTCCTACAGGATTCAGCGGTTGGCTCAACCATGGATGCAAATGCATTGTCTTTCTGGAGCGACCAGTTGCAGCCAAACGAAGTGTTACTTCTACAAGAATGGTAAATATAACAATCGTTATGCGTTGACTCACCGTTAAAAGTTTAAACTTTTTTCTATCCACCATATTTACTTTAAATGCGTGGATTCAGCGTAACATAGCAGACTGCATAACATGTAGCGTTCACAAACACATTGTTTCCTATTACAATATACTAGAACCAGAAAGATTAGTACACATTGGTCAGGGAATAAATATACCTACTTTCCTATCTCTTAAAACATATAATAGCAACATGTTACCATAACTGTAACACACACCTGTTTCTTTATCATGCAACATCAGAAAAAAACCGGGTCGGCCACATATGACGTGGGACCCTTGTCATGTGCCAAGGCGTCCTTAAAAAGGATTACGGATGTAAGCCCCGCCCTCAACCGACGTGCGCGCGTCAAAGCCTATTGGCTGTGTCGGTTTGTTATAGTTACGGTCACTGCACTGTGTCATGCGCGCGCGTCTGTGTTTGTGGCCGTGCACTGTGCGTTAGCCCAATGTTAATTCTGTGGGAGGAGTGTTTGCGTGCACTTCACGCTGCCTTAACATGAGGTCACACGTATTGGATTCGCTCTTTGGGTGATCGGCCGTTGTTTCCGTCCACACACGTCTGTTTAAAAAGATTATTGAAGTACGTGTTTAGAACGAATGTAGTTTCGCCTTCATTGGATTTGAAATAAATATTATATGGTTAATGGTAGTTACAACATGTATTGAACGCACAACGTACACATTGTTTAGCGCATGCGCTAACACTTTGTCGACTCAATCGTGAAGTTCGTGCGCAAAGTAAGATGTGCGCGCACATTATTATGTATACAGGCAACGGAAAGATCATATACATAGTTATGCGTACAACGCAATTAACAAAAGGATACATAATGATGTTTACTTGTAACCTTGTACTTCTAACATATAAGTGAATAACGCGTGAATATACACTGGCGACCAACTTTATTCTTACTTGGCTAGCTCTGCGAATTTCAGAAGATCCCGGTGATGTGCGGTTTTGTGTCGTTTTCTCCCGGGGTGTATAGCGTTATTTTCGCGGCTGTGATTTAAGCATTTTATTCCCGCTGGCTGCAATACTGCAATGCCGTGTAAAAACGCATGAGGGCGTTTGCGAGCTGTTGTCTCTGAAGTCTAATACCTTCGCGGTTCAACCTGCAGTACACAGTCTGTGCGTGCGCGCGTAGTAATAGTAAAATTGCATATTTAATTTATTTTAAAGTACAGTACTGTACATGCTCGGACCCTGTTGGGGTGAGGTGAGGGGGTTCCTAACATCTGGGGGAAAATGAATTTTAATTCTATGGTGAGTACTGTCTTGTTGCCGTATTATTTTGGTGGGGCTGGCTGGGTACTTCTTTAGGGGGCTGACCATTACTGTACATTAAAACTTTTCTTTTTTTTCCTCAGAAAAGAAAACGACTAATGGGGGGATTTCGATGGATAATATTGTACTGTATGCTGATGTTTTCCGGCCGTACAGTATACTGTGTAATAAACCCCGAATAAATAAAACTATGCATTTATTCTACATATTCAGTATCGTTTCATTATTTGTCTTCCACAGTATACTGTACAGTGGTATACAGTGCCTAACATCTATGGGCAAAAATAATTTTATTCCTAGGTGCCCTAGAACAGAAGTTCCCACGCCAATTGCCCGTGAACTTGACCGCGGCCCTAAGTAGTTCCCATGCCAATTGCGCGAATATAATGTAAAATTACCCGTTCTGTGGGTCTGAGCGGTTGAAATTTACCTGGTCCTCATGCGGGAGGACCCTTGCCATAGTGGCAAAATATCAGCCTTCCAAGAGCCCCGGAACCGGAGATACAAAAAGACAGTTTAAAAGCACATTACCAAAGTGGCTTTTTTTCTGCCATGCAAGTCAATGGCAGAAACCTGAACTTTAACATCACCCTGACTCTGTTCTGTTGCCACGAGAGGGTCACAATTTGCCATGCAATCCTGCCACAACTAGGACTACATGGTGACCAAATCTGAGCCCTCTAGCTCGAACCGAACCGGAGTTGTGGGTACCAGGTTTCTGCTCATTCTGACTTAGCCGGTTCAAAGCTTTCTCCGCCATTGCGCTCAATGGTAGGACCCTCCTCGCCGGCGTGACCCTTTCTCGCCGCCATTACTGCTGGGACCCTGTTGGGGTCCAGTGAGGGGGTTCCTAACATCTAAGGGCCAAATACATTTTATTCCTAGATGCCCTAAAACAGAAGTTCCCACGCCAATTGACCTAGTTCCCACGCCAATTGCCGTAGTTCCTACGCCAATTGCGCGACTAGCCAGTAAAAAACAGTGCAGCAAGCCTCTACAATACATTTGTTACACTGGCAAAGGAGCAAATGGAAACAATGTGAGGCAATTCAACATGGTCTTTTATTGGTGGAGTCAGTACAAAAACATTTATTTACAATATTGAAACATTTAAAGTGCACAGCAATTCAAAACATCAACACACAATAATACATTCTGCAGCCTTTATTAAATTCTTCTGCCACAAAACATTTTTGGTGCATGGGGCACAGGGAGTTAAAGTGACTTGCTTTTTATGTACTATATTTGGGGGTTTTCTTTGGGGGTTTATTCATCCAATTATTATGATGAACTGCCTTTTGAAATGACACTGCTGTTATAATCAGGAATAATACACAGTAATGCAGTCTTTATTAAGTTATTTTGGCAGCTTGAAATTGGATAACAATTTGGAAAACCTTTGTAAAACATGGGGAAACATGAGCAATGCACATTTATAAGAATATTATTTAATACTACAGTATGTACAGTACAGTACTGTAATGTACTGTATAATATACTGTACTGTAAATACTGTATAGTAAAATTATTTTTTCTTTAGTCTTTATCTTTTCCTCATTCTGTCTGCAGTACAGTAGTTCATGGAGAGAGGAAAGGTTTTATGTACATCATTGCTGCTGTTTATATACTGTACATTTGACTGTACAAGCAGATTTGACTGGACACAACGCCCCCATCCCCTTAGGCCACCATTTTTCCTGGAACGACAAGAAAACCAAAAATTAGTGCAGTTACTGTACTGTATTATGGCAGAACTACTGTAGGTGGCTGGTGCAGCTTTCTCTGGAAAGAAAAAAAATGGGGCAGTTAGTAGGCAGTTACTGTAGTACTGTCAAACTAATGTACTGTATACTGTACTGGAACTACTGTATACTCTGACTACTGTTAAATTCTATGTACTGTAACCTGATGGCTGGTGCTGCTCTCTCTGTAAAGAAAAAACTAACTACTGTATACAGTACTAGTACTCTTACTATCTGGAAAGAAAAAATCTTTGCCATACTTACCTGTAACATACTGTACTTACAATACTACAGCACAGTACTACTTTCCTGATGCTTGCCCATTACGCGCAATGACAATGGGCAACACAGTGGCAATAAGGTCTATATATTTATTGCAGCGTTCCACGGTGAGTACATCGTTCCAAAAACTCAGTATGCCTTTCAACAACTCGTCCTTTTTGGAGGGTTTCACCACTTTCCGGATATGGTCCTTCAGCTGATGCCAGACCATTTCGATCGGATTGAAGTCTGGCGACCTGTTATTGGAAAGAAAGGACAATTGGTTTAAGAGCTAAAAACAGTGGGGAACAAAAATGGGACACAGTCTACTGCACTTACTCCGCTGGCGTCTTCACCCAGTTGATGCCACGCTCAAGGATATGCGCCGTTGACGCAGTGTGCTTGGGATCGTTGTCCTGGTAGAAGCGGTAACCATTGGGGAAGTCGCGTGTGATGTATTGCACTATCTTGGGCACAATGTTGTCTTGGAAGAAAGCTTTATTCATGATTCCTATAGCAAGAAAAGAAAAGTGCTCAAAAAACTGCACAATAGTACAGTACAGTGCATACGGTAAGGCAACACTAGTCAAGTACAGTGCATTAGGCGACATTATATTTGATACATTTTACCTTCAAAGATGACAATGCATCCCGGTCCACGCCTAGAGATGGCACCCCACACATGCAGCTTCACAGGGTGTTTTGGCCGCGGCTTCAAAGATAAGCGGCCTTTTTTGTGGAAAGCAAATCGTGCAAATCTCTCCAGCGACACATTAGAATCATCAGTGAAGATGCAATCCTGGAAATTCTCCCCGCTGTCGATCCATGCCTGGGCCTGGAGCACTCTTTTGATTTTGTTTGCGTCCCGTATCATGGGGTACGCTCTGTAATGACAAGGAATAAAAAAAATTTGCGGCACAGTGCATTACAGTTTGCGAAACAACACTTTTACCTCCTGTACTGTCCAGTACTAACCTCACACGTCCATATTTCCATCCAATGCTGCGTCTCATCTTCTTTATGCTGCTCTCGGATACAGTCAGATTGTGCTTTTACTGCAGAGTGTTTTTGACCCTTAATGCACTCCTCTCATCATTCTCCTCACTTATTTTGTCCACCAGAACAGTTGTCTCCCTACAATGTAAAGAAATTATATTGTTTTATTAATATGCAGCAATATAAAATGTATATAAATGTAATGTTGTAATATACAGTACATTAAATATAAATATACAAAATAAATATACTGTTATAATATAAATATAAATATACAGTACATCCTATTCAGTATATACCGTTGTAAGATTAATTGAAATATACAAAAAATATATACTGCTGTACTCTAAATATAAATAGACAAAATATATATACTGTTGAACTATAAATATAAATATACAAAATAAATATACTGTTGTAATATAAATATAAATATACACTACATCCTATTCAGTATATACCGTTGTAAGATTAATTGAAATATACAAAAAATGTATACTGCTGTACTATAAATATAAATAGACAAAATATATATACTGTTGTACTATAAATATAAATAAAAAAAATAAATATACTGTTGTAATATAAATATAAATATACAGTACATCCTATTCAGTATATACCGTTGTAAGATTAATTGAAATATACAAAAAATGTATACTGCTGTACTATAAATATAAATAGACAAATTACTGTACAGTATGTTGTAATATAAATCAACAGAAATAACTACAGTATTACAGTAGATACAGAACTGTACTGTAGATGTATAGTACAGTTTTCTATATTTTTTTTTTGTTAAGTTTTATAAATATACTTACGCGTTTCTTACCCTTGGTGCCTTTTTCCGGTCTCTGTTTTTTCCTTGTGCATGATAGCTCACGGTGGTTAATGGCACAACGAGGTCAGAAGTAGCTAACCAGTGTTGGATAGCAGCAATTCGGTGTAAGCTCCTGTACATCTCCTTAATTCGCATGCTGAGATCCTTTGAAATCTTTTTAACAGGCATTGCTGCGAGTGGAAAGAAATACAAACACAAGAATGTATATTCGATGTTTAGTCGATGTGTATTCTATGTGCAGTCAATCCACAAAATGGATGGTGTATTTATACGCTAATGACTCACATTAGAGTACACTGGCGACACACTTTATTCGAGCTCGGCTAGTCCCACGAATACGGGTATACCCGGGTGTATTGAGGTTTGTGACTGTTTTCTGCCCGAGTGCATTGAGTTATTTTCCGGCAGGGATTGAAGCATTTTATTCCCGTTTGCTGCAATACTGCACAGTACATATATATATACTGCATTACAATTCATGAATTTATGCCATCTGGTAGACACGCGAAGCATTGCAGCCTATTAAATCCTAATCATTATCATTTAACAGATCAGCCGCCCATCAGCCAGGCATGAACCCAGGCTGGGAAGGCAAATGCAACGGGGCTTGTCAGAGGTGAGGAGCGGCGCATTCCAGGTATCTGCCAGGTACATACCGGGTATTTGCTCGAATAAAGTGTGTCGGTGCAGTACGCCCACTTTCAACACCTGTACCTGGTCGCCATGCATAAAAGGTCACACACTTTGCATAGGCCACCACTCCATGATCTTTATCTGAACTTGCCCTTGTCCAGATACTGTACTGCATTGTGCCATCTGCTTCCATGGAGCATCCCCGGTTCTATCGACTCAAGAACCCTCTCTCCTCTCCCGTGCCTGTCATGCTGAAAAAGCAAAATGCAGGAGCCGTTTCCACGCCAAGGGAAAAGCGACATGCTAAGGCCAATAAAGAAAACCTTCTGCTGACCCCAAAGGCTAAGGGTTTTCTTAGACGTAAGCCTCATTATGTGAAGAAGATATACGGTAATACGCTCTCTATGCAAAACGAATGGCAGCCAACCCATCGGACCCGCAGACCACTTCCTATATGCTTCGATGACTCTACTTATAGCTGTCCCGGAAATCTTCATTCCATCTTCTCCACCCCCATCTTCTCCGGTTCCATCTGACGATGCTGCCGCCTCTGAAATCCACGGGTCACTTTCTCCTTTGCTCTTAGACGACTCGGCTTCTCGCCCGGAAATCCAAAGGTCACCTTCTCCATCCCTCTTCGACGCTACCGCTTCTCCTCTACCGGGTAATCACAGGTCACCTCCTCCACTCTCCATCGATGCCGCTTCTCTCCATGGAACCCCCATCTCATCCTCCGTTGCACCCATCCCCCCAGATGTTCAGACGCCATGCACAAGAAGCAGCTCGTTGGACTGGATGCTGAATGGGAAAAGTGTGGATCTCCCCGGGAATTCTATTGTGCTGGCAAAGGTAGATCTGCTTCTGGAGACCATGTTAAATGTGGAGCAACGGATGCTACAAATGGAGCAAGGGATGGACCAACGGATGCTACATATGGAGCAACGGATGGATCAACGGATGGGGAAGATAGAGGCTGACATTGCGGGCATACATTATTTGCTCGGTGCTAATAACCCTGTTTCCCCGATGCCGAGCAGGAGGGTGACATGGATGTGATGAATGGGACCTTCGACCCCCTTCCATCACCAAGCGCCCCCCCACCACCACAAGATGTAGTGTACATGTATGCCGTTGAGGAGGACATGACAACCCCGTCAAGACCACACCAGGAGACAACACGGCGACCACGACTGTAGGAAAGCTTCCTCCCTGACATCCTACCATCGCCCATCGCCACAAGCACACCCGCTCCCAAAAGACCTACACCCGCTCGCATCGAAACAGTGCCCGACATCACCCTACGCGATCTGACAGCAGCGCTTAGGGAGAAGTATAGGGTGATGAGTGCTAGTGTACCCCACAAGTATGCCTTGATCATTTTTAAGCACCATGTTCCCTACACGTTGTACTGCGAGTGGGTGTTCAAAGTGAACTACGATGGGAATCGCATAAATGGCCCTTCCTGCCAATTTAAGGAAAAACATTGTGGAAGAATTGCGGCGCTTTTATACAGTTACAGATCCTGTAATGAAAGACGTTAGAGACTGCATTAATGGCGTTTTGCGCCATGCAAGGAATCTGCCATGGATGGACAATGTGGAGGACTGTCAGTGAGACCATACTGTTGTGCTGAACTGTATTGTACTCTCCATGTTTTGCCCTACAGAACCTGCTGTACTTAAACAAAGGAGATGTTGTTGTGTGTTTTTTTTCACAGGACATGCACAACTCCAGTCCCTGATGGCCGCAAACAGGCACGGTTTTCAATGTTGCCCTGAAATCCTGAAATCCTGCCCTGTTTACTGCCCTCTAGGACTGAACTGGTGCAGGTCTGACTGACAGTGTTGCGCACCATCCCACTGTACTGTATACAGTACTGGGTTTCTTTAATAAAGGAGATGTTACGTAAAATGTCACTTTAAATCCGTTTGCCCCATGCACTAAAAAAAGTTTTGTTTTGTTGATGTTTTGAATTGCTGTGCACTTTAAATGTTTCAATATTGTAAATAAATGTTTTTGTACTGACTCCACCAATAAAAGACCATGTTGAATTGCCTCACATTGTTTCCATTTGCTCCTTTGCCAGTGTAACAAATGTACTGTAGAGGCTTGCTGCACTGTTATTTACTGCCTGGTCGCGCAATTGGCGTAGGAACTACGGCAATTGGCGTAGGAACTAGGTGAATTGGCGTGGGAACTTCTGTTTTAGGGCACCTAGAAATAAAATTTATTTGGCCCCTAGATGTTAGGAACCCCCTCACTTGACCCCAACAGGGTCCCAGCAGTAATGGCGGCGAGAAAGAAGTAACGCTGGCGAGGAGGGTCCTACCATTGAGCGCAATGGCGGAGAAAGCTTTGAACCGGCTAAGTCAGAATGAGCAGAAACCTGGAACCCACAACTCCGGTTGTGTTCGACCTAGAGGGCTCAGATTCGGTCACCATGTAGTCCTAGTTGCGGCAGGATTGCATGGCAAATTGCGACCCTCTCGTGGCAACAGAACGGATTCAGGGTGATGTTAAAGTTCAGGTTTCTGCCATTGACTTGCATGGCAGAAAAAAAGCCACTTTGGTAATGTGCTTTTAAACTGTCTTTTTGTATCTCCGGTTCCGGGGGTCTTGGAAGGCTGATATTTTGCCACTATGGCAAGGGTCCTCCCGCATGGGGACCAGGTAAATTTCAACCCGCTTAGACCCACAGAACGAGTTATTTTACATTATACAGTATGTACTTACAGTATATACAGGATTTATATATTTTTATTTTAAAGATATTAAAGAATGTACTGTATTGTATTAAAAACATGTGACTGTAAACCATAGTGACTGACAAATATTTTCACACCCTGATGAAATACTGTCTCAGTGTACTCTCAATTCTCACAGTGCTTTGCACATCAGATTTACATTTCAAATTCGAGAGGGGACTTTTCAAAGCATTACCGTTCAAACACCAGGCCTCTAAGACTTGGGGGAGGGGGATGGTGTGATTAGAAGCAGGCGTGCTGAGTGTTTGTAGCTCGGCTATGGGCGGATTAAGAACACAATGGCAATATGCAGCAGATCAACGACCCAGTGGAGAGAGGGGGATGGAACTGTAGGCCAGCTAGGGTGACTCAGCCAATTGATGCTTGGCTAGGGATGATTAAAAACTCTGGAGGTGTGTGGCTGAAATAGTTAACAGCAGTGTCATTTCAAAAGGCAGTTCATAATAATAATTGGATGAATAAACCCCCAAAGAAAACCCCCAAATATAGTACATAAAAAGCAAGTCACTTTAACTCCCTTTGCCCCATGCACCAAAAATATTTTGTGGCAGAAGAATTTAATAAAGGCTGCAGAATGTATTATTGTGTGTTAATGGTTAGAATTGCTGTGCACTTTAAATGTTTCAATATTATAAATAAATGTTTTTGTACTGACTCCACCAATAAAAGACCATGTTGAATTGCCTCACATTGTTTCCATTTGCTCCTTTGCCATTGTAACAAATGTACTGTAGAGGCTTGCTGCACTGTCTTTTACAGGCTGGTCGCGCAATTGGCTTAGGAACTACGGCAATTGACATGGGAACTAGGTCATTTGGCGTGGGAACTTCTGTTTTAGGGCACCTAGAAATAAAATTTATTTGGCCGCTAGATGTTAGGAACCCCCTCACTTGACCCCAACAGGGTCCCAGCAGTAATGGCGGCGAGAAAGGGTCACGCCGGCGAGGAGGGTCCTACCATTGAGCGCAATGGCGGAGAAAGCTTTGAACCGCCTAAGTCAGAATGAGCAGAAACCTGGAACCCAAAACTCCAGTTCGGTTCGAGCTAGAGGGCTCAGATTCGGTCACCATGTAGTCCTAGTTGCGGCAGGATTGCATGGCAAATTGCGACCCTCTCGTGGCAACAGAACGGAGTCAGGGTGATGTTAAAGTTCAGGTTTCTGCCATTGACTTGCATGGCAGAAAAAAAGCCACTTTGGTAATGTGCTTTTAAACTGTCTTTTTGTATCTCCGGTTCCGGGGGTCTTGGAAGGCTGATATTTTGCCACTATGGCAAGGGTCCTGCCGCATGAGGACCAGGTAAATTTCAACCCGCTCAGACCCACAGAACGGGTTATTTTACATTATATTCGCGCAATTGGCGTGGGAACTACTTAGGGCCGCGGTCAAGTTCACGGGCAATTGGCGTGGGAACTTCTGTTCTAAGGCACCTAGGAATAAAATTCTTTTTGCCCATAGATGTTAGGCACTGTATACCACTGTACAGTATACTGTGGAAGACAAATAATGAAACGATACTGAATATGTAGAATAAATGCATAGTTTTATTTATTCAGGGTTTATTACACAGTATACTGTACGGCCGGAAAACATCAGCATACAGTACAATATTATCCATCGAAATCCCCCCATTAGCCATTTTCTTTTCTGAGAAAAAACAAAAAGAAAAGTTTTAATGTACAGTACAGTACATTAGTGGTCAGCCCCCTAAAGAAGTACCCAGCCAGCCCCACCAAAATAATACGGCAACAAGACAGTACTCACCATTGAATTTCCCATTCAGATTGCGCCGGCGCCGGTCCACTGCCAGTCCAGCTTTCTTCATCATCCACGTCGATAGTTGGCAGCGGGACTAGTCCATCTGTAGTCAGCAGGTGAGGCTGGAAATCGCTTAGGTACATGCAAACTTCATCAAAACTGCATGCCAAATCCAACTCAGCCTCAGGCTCAGGCTCAGAGTTGTCACTGACAGTGGGATCGTCATTGGAAGCCGGTGCTGGTGCTGATGCTGGTGCATTGCTTGGCAGCGACTGTCGCTTCCTAGTTGGTTTTAACACGACCCTTTGCCTTTTGCCGCCTCCATGATCATAGATATGGGAAAAACCCGGTGATACACACCAATACCCTCCAACAAATTGGAGATCAATACGGTGAAAACAGGGGTCACTACATAACCTTTTCCTTACTGCACGCTTCCACGTATGAGGAGTTGGCGAAAATTTGTAAAAGTCATATTTTTTGATAAAATACTGATAAATTTGAGCAACATGTTGCCATCTTATCCTCTGTTGCATTAATCGCGGCCCATATAAAATACGCGTAACTTCTGTCAGGTTTTTGAAAAGCAGGCTGCACTTGAACACTCATGGCGGGTGGGTCTCTGGAGAATAGTGTAAGACAAACTGAAACTGGTCTTTGTCTATCTTTATTATGAAAAGCCTAAATTGATACATTTTGGCAACTCTTCCTTCAGTCTCAAGGCCAAGGCCAAGTTACAATGGCACACTGTGGTACAGTATCTTTTTTAAACAAAAAACCTGCAAGCCGACACATTACTGATTCGGCGCATTACAAGTCATGAATTTATGCCATCTGGAGGACACGCGAAGCATTGCAGCCTAGTAAATCCTGAACCATTATCAATTAACACATCAACCGCGCGTCAGCCGGGCATGTGCCTGGCTGGGAAGGCAAAAGGAGCCCAGCATGCACCAGGTGAACAGCGTGGCATTCCAGGAACATGCCAGGTAAAAGCTGGTGATTAGTAAGAATAAAAGCTGCCGCAGCAGTACACAATCATATAGAGATGTGTAACGCGTTGTCACGGCTACACATATATTAAGGTGCCATCTTTGACCATCATGTGTTTGCTGTATTTCAGAGATGTCGGGGAAGATTCAATGGGATCAATGTATGATTTCAGAAGAGTCTAATGTTATATGAAATGATTGTGAGGAGGACCGACCGACTAATATACTACATATGGAACTATTTTTATAATGCTTGCAGCGCATATTAACAAACAATACAAAATGTGATCCATATATGCCTATATTGCATAAACACTTAATTAACATAATGATGTTGCTAAACAGTGCATTTAGAAAATTTAATGTGTGTTCTTAATTTTGTACTAACATTATATGCCATGATCTGTTTTATATATAACAACCATTCCCACTCTGCAAACACATTTGTGTAGTATATTGTGTAATGGAACGTATGACTGTAGAAACTATGTAAAGGAGACTTACAACCAAGTAGCCATTTCATGTAAAAAATCGCTTGTAAGATGGGGATGTTGTTAAAATGGTTTTGTACTGTTGCAAATAATGTTATTGCCAAGATGTAGTGGTCAACTACAATGCATGATGTTATGAATATTAGGTCAACATCATGTAAACAATTACGTTTATGTGTATATTTCATGTACCAAACTAACTATACTTTTCTTTGTTTATTAAACGTTCAACACATACATAGTAAAGTGAATATGATGAAATAAGGTACCATAATAAACATGATGTTATCATTTGACGGTGTTATACATGCATCATACACAAATTGATACAGACACAAACAGTTGTCTTGAAAAGTGTGCCTATGCAACTGTGCACGTGTTTGATGTTCATATGTTCAGAATACTTGTAAATGATCATCATAATAATGATGAAGTGACGTGAATGACATTCCAACTATATTAACAACATTGTCATTGTGTGAAATTAATTATGCAAAATTACACATAAATTTGAGACACAATTGGGTTTGTGTTAACAGTTTGACACTTGTTACATGTAGGTCACATCAACACACATGTGTGACTTATACATACACATGTGACAATGTTAAAGTAATGTTTACAAATAATTTACACCATTACTAAGCACATACATTGCAACATATAAGATGTACAAAGCATTGGTGTGATTACAGGCATTCATGCATGGAGTGTTATGATCACTCAATTCCATTCGTGATTAATCACCTCCCGTAAGGAAAAAACTATCAGCATTTATCCCCTTCTCTCCACCCACCTCTATATTAGATTAATGGAATATTTAAGGGAAC
The DNA here is from genome assembly GCF_040206685.1 of Ascaphus truei. Lineage (NCBI taxonomy): Eukaryota > Metazoa > Chordata > Amphibia > Anura > Ascaphidae > Ascaphus > Ascaphus truei. The sequence continues at coordinate 158,083,803 of NC_134485.1, forward strand.
ATACATTAAATGTGATGTCATGGCACTAATCATTTTCTAATACAATGCTCATGAAACCTCAATAGTAGCTAAACGCATGTACATGATACAGAAACTACATATATGTAAGATTTCACGTTTACCAATATGTTGGGTTTTTACATCGTATAATTAAACGTATGTTGAGGTAGGCACATCTTATGACAGATGTCAGTTAATATACATACCATGATCAGTCAGAGGAGATATACCTATAATACAATGGAACAATATATAAATTGCAAACATTGACATGACATCTTCACTAACGTAAGCAACACAGCAAAGTGTGTATTTGGTGTTAAATGTGAAACACCATGTATATTTTATCACATTAAAAATGAAAAGCAGCCTGGTTTACACATCATATGGATGCGCATGTTACACTGTAGCAATAACATTGTATGTAACCATACTGCAAGAATGAATGACTATGGCCATACTATGTGTATTGTGTTTGCATAATCAACAACACACTGCTAAAAAATTACTCATTTGTTACACCAGTTGTATTCACATACACACAACTAATTTACAATCGAAGAAGGATTATATAACCTGTGCAACAATAACATACCGGTGCCACATGGCTTTGTGCACACAGCAGAGAAGAGAAAGGTGTGCAACCCATATTCATCTGTGTCCTAACAGAAGGTTATGTAAATAAAAATTAGTGTTAATATAACATAATTTATATATAAAAGTAGTACTAGGAACATATATGTTTTTACTTACAAGAAAAAAACGAATTTATGAGATTCTGGCGTGTCTGGCCACCACTGGCTGTTTGTTCATTTTCAGCAGCTACATGGGTGGGATGCTCCTCTACCAAAGGCTCAGCTATGTCTGATTGTACATTATGTCTGAGTGCCACATAGTGCAAAATGCAACAGGCAAGGATAATATCAGACACTTTTTGTGGCTTGTATTGAAGAGCCCCACCAGTTCTGTCGAGACACCTAAATCTGGTCTTGAGTAGGCCAAATGTCCTCTCTATAACAGATCGCGTAGATATATGGGCTGCATTGTACCTCTCCTCTGCTTCAGTTTGAGGGTTTAGCACCGGAGCAAAGAGCCACGGCCTAATTCCGTATCCTGAGTCACCTATAATCAATAGAGCACACATAAGGTTACATTAGTGATAACATTCTAAAATGAAATTATTCCTAAAGAAAAATGTGTTTTGTGTTACAACATCCAAATATGTACTCACCCAGCAGCCAACCATGTCCAAAATGGGCTTCTTCGAAAGCATGGAAGACTGAAGAGTTCCTCAGGATAGAGGAATCGTGACTGGAACCAAGGAATTTGGGTACCACATGCATTATCCTCATCGTGGCATCACATACCACTTGGACATTCAGTGAATGGTAGTGCTTACGGTTGCGGTAAACATGCTCACTCTGACTAGGTGGAATCAAAGCAATATGGGTGCAATCGATTGCACCCAGCACACATGGTATCCCTGCTATGTTATAAAAGCCATTCCTGACTTCCAGCCACTCTGTCGCCTCTGTGGGATAATGAATATAATTCCTAGCACGTCTATTGAGTGCATAGAGAAACTGGGTAAAGGCCCGCGAGAATGTAGATTGTGAGACGTTGCCCACTATGCCCACAGTTGTCTGGAATGACGCGGAAGCAAGATAATGTAATGAGCGCAGCATTTTAACAAGCCCAGGGACTGCACGACCTCTGGCTGTCAAAAAATGTAAATCTCCCTTATCTCTTCATAAAGAGATAAGATTGCTGCTGAACTGAAACGATAGCGACTTACTATCTCCTCCTTACTCATCCCATCTAACAGGGTTCTCTCCCTGTACACACGTGGACAAGTCACAACTTGTCTCCTCTGTCTTCTCCTCTGATCTCCTATCCCTCTACCTGTCCCTCGCCCTGTCCCTCTCCCTGTCGTATCCACGTGCCTGTCCCTGTCACTGTCCCTGGCTCTGTCCCTCCCTTGCCCTATGTCATTCTCTTCATCAGCAAGCCACTCATGCAAAAGAATGTTCCGACGTCTCCTAAACAATCGCAACATTTTGAAATCAGTAGCTGTGAATGAGCAGGTAATGGGCGTCCTTTAAATAGGTATGTGATGATGTCAGGTGACATAGTAAAATGCTACGTGTTACATTAACATATTAAAGTACTTGGCTCCCAAGCTGTCTCCATTTGATCTAAGAAGTATTTTTTCTGTGTATTCAGCATGCAATCATGATATTTCACAATGATGTAACGTGAAGATTTGTACAAGCATTCATTGTAAATTATTAGTGTAATGTGTAATGCATGTAACACTTCTGAACGCAACACTCAGTCATGTAATTAGGCAAAAAGTCTGAGATTAACGTAGAAAAAGTTTGCAGCAACATGTCTAAGTAGCCATGTTAGTGTCACATTTTCAAAACAATGAATTCTCGTGTGCATATGCATACATTTATGTCATGAGGATAGTTGCTATTGAATCAGTTTGAAAGGTGTAACAATGATTAACTATTGTAAATGTTTGTATATGTTAGCATGAAGTGCTTGTAATGCAATGTTTACAATGTAAACATGCAATGTGATTGACTGTCCAATAACGGACGTCATGAAAAAAGGGAGGACCCAAAGTAAATGTAAACATGAGAAGAAAGATGTACATGAACGTTTAAAGATGCGTTACACATTACAAGCATAGTGTAATGTAAAGCAACATGAACATACGGTGGATATGTTACATGTGTGACATGGGTAACATCATATAATAAATTGTCGCACACTTCATTAACATGTTTGATATGATGTGATGTTCTCCTTTAAGAGTTGAGTGTAGGTTTTTCCCTTGACACCTCATCACATGATGAGTAATGTGACACGCAAATGATGAAAACATATAAAGTTCTATGTTATACAAATAATCAGTCAGGTGTGACACAATGCAGTGAATGGCCCCCACACTGTAATGCTCAACAAATTTGTATTGTGAGCAATCGAACGTAAACAGTACTATAATATTATACGTCCCCGCTCCATTGACTCCATTGATGTACAGATGAGTTTTTTTTTCTAAGTGCCGTTCCGGCAGCCTTAGCGATCGTTCTCCCCTCCAACTTGCCAACTTTAGTTGGCGGGAGAAATTGGCCATGAAGTCTCAATTTCTTAGTGCCGATCAGCCCCGATAAGCTGATTTTGCTACTTGAATACAGCCGAATTAAAAAAGTCGCGATAAGTGCCGAAAACCGGCTTATATGCAGGCAACTGGCCATAACACAATTATCGGATATGAAACCTGGCGAAATCAAGCAATTATCGGCGCTTACTGAATCTCAAACCCAATTTTGGGGGAAAAATGGCGAAAAAACCCTTATCAACGGTTACTGCATAGAGCCCTAAGTCTATTGGCTAATAATTTAGCATATAATTTAACATCAGTGTTAATTAATGATATAGGCCGGTAACTTTTGCAATCTAGTGGGTCTTTCCCAGTTTTATGAATTAGTGATATTGACGCCTTTAACATCTCCTTGGGGATGGGGGCTCCCGCTAAAATAGCGTTAAACATGCGGAGCAACCTTGGGGCAAGTAGATCTATAAATTTCTTATAGTGAAGCCCTGAGAATCCATCTGGCCCAGGGGCATTTGATGGCTTCAGTTCTTTAATGGCCTGAGATAGTTCTTCAATAGTGAAGTCAGCATTCAAAGCTGCTCTATCTGTGTCCGTCAATCTCCCTAGTTTCAAGCTGATTAAGAAATCTCATAGGGCACCGCTCGTTGTAGAGTTATGTGCCACTTTTTCACCGTTATACAGTGTTTCATAGAAGGAGCCGAATTCGTTTACTATTTTCTGAGGATTAGACGTGGGGGTACCAGATTTTAAGCGTATAGCTTGGATGTTATTTATACTTAGCTTGCCTGTCTTTTAGCATGGGGGCCAGCATTGTATCTGGCCTGTTCGCTTTCTCGTAACATTTTCTCCTTGACCAACTCAGTGAATTGAAGTATGAAGATGGTCAGCGCAAACTCATGGACCTCAAGATGTAGATGGAACAGAGTGGAATCGAATGAAATGTAATAAAATAGAATAAAACACAGTATTAGTGCATGCATCGACGTGTGTGGGGGGGGAGAAGAGAGGGGGGGATGGGGGATGGGGAGGATGGGGTGTTAGTGGATGCCACTAGATATACAGCAAATGAAACGTAAGCAATTGGTTTTAGTGACTCACACAGGCTTGTGTGAGACTTCACCCTCAACGATGGATGTGGTGGGTGAATATAGACTCCTAAAGCGGAGTGACAATAAACAAAAAACTCACACGGCCTAATGTGAGTTTGTTCCCTCAGTGGGTGATGTCAGCCTGCTTAGGTGATGTGGGTACGTCTCAGCATTCTATCCCCAATGGGTGTAGTGTGTGAGTGGCTCCTCTCCCCGTCGCCCATAGACCAAAGTATGTGTAAAGTCAGAATTAACAATTTGAACAGGTCTTTATTGGTCACAGTTAAAACATGAAAACGAGCATAAACAAGAATAAACAATCAGAATAAACAGAAAATAAACAATGAACACACTCACACTAAATGGCAACTCTTGTTGCCCAGCATCAGCCGCGTGGTTTGATCCAGCAAGATCTCTTCCTCCGTTGGTGTTCTCACTGACGCGTCCGGCAGTGGAACCGGAACGGAGGATCTGCACCGGATGTCCTGCGGTTGGCTGGGTCCCTCTCTCAATGAGCTCCGGCAGGGAACAACGCGTTTCGCAGTAAGCTTCGTCAGGTTCCTGCCGGATGCTCATTGTACATAGTATATATAGGGGCTGGGTCTTAATCAATTGATTGTGAATAGTGAAAACACTTGACTTTACTTCCCCCGTTTTAATTGTTGCCTCCCTCAGTTTAATGGGAGCGCACTGCTGCATGAGTTAATAAAGGTGTTATGTGTCGTATTACATGCTATTAGAACAGATCTCTTTCAATCGCTTACAGCCCTTAACAAAGGGGACAATTGTTCAGGTGTTTCTATTTGAGCATAACATTGCTCATGACATTAATAAAAACATTTATAATTCTTTGTAGTTATTTCTTCAAAAATTGGTTACGCGATCAGCATAAAGACAGAGTTCCTGCAAGCACATATTTCATGAAAATGGATACTTTCAAATCAGTATAAACACCTTCAGCCCAATAAAAAAGGTGGCAAGTGTCGTGATAGTTCTATTAGAGCTAGTCACTGCACTAAACCTAGATGCCTTTTGCAGATACACACAGCCTATAGATAAAGTATACACCTGTGTTGGTACACAATCATAATATGATCATTCTCTGTATAATAAGGTCGCCCATGAAAAAGAACCTGGAAACGATGATTCAAGTAAAAACCGGGGATAGAATGCTGAGAATGCTGAGATGTACCCACATCACCTAACCTTGATAAAGAGCGGAAGCTCAAAACATGTCGGTGGGGGCCTGAGGGCTCATTTTTTTCTTGTTACCATGTTCTGACAAATAATAAACCTCTAATTTTTGGGACACACTCTCTAGCAAATTTATTTCGTATAGCTGTGCTCCAACTCTCCTTTCTGGATATCTATATTCACCCACCACATCCATCGTTGAGGGTGAAGTCTCACACAAGCCCGTGTGAGTCACTGAAACCAATTACTTACGTTTCATTTGCTGTATATCTAGTTGCATCCACTAACACCCCATCCTCCCCATCCCCCACCTCCTTCCCCCATCCCCCCCTCTTCTCCCCCCCACACACGTCGATGCATGCACTAATACTGTGTTTTATTCTATTTTATTACATTTCATTCGATTCCACTCTGTTCCATCTACATCTTGAGGTCCATGAGTTTGCGCTGACCATCTTCATACTTCAATTGCAACGATAAGAAAGACTCAGGGTTTCCTTCTTCAAGGTTAAGCAGCAGCTAAAAAACAACAAAAAGGGCCAGTAAACATTTTTATACTCTTTTACAGTATTACACAACTTTTACATTTTTTAATTATTTAATAATTCTTAGGTGTTGAAGTATTTTTTAGCCACATATTTCAGGGAGCGCCCCAGTTCGACATCCATCCAACTCAGTGAATTGTCAGCTCTGGAAGCTGGTAGCATGTTAAGTTCAATTTTGACATCTTTTAGCACCTGTAAGGTTTTGGGGTCCAAATTCTTTTTATGGTTAGAGGAGAAAGTCTGTAATTTGTTTTGGAGATTAATAATTTTGGACTCTCTTTCTCTCTTTCATCTGGCTGTGACATTTATTAACGTGCCGCGTAACGTTGCTTTATGGGCTTCCCATAGGACAAGCTGTGAGTCGACAGAGCCCATATTGATATTAAAGAATTGGTCAATCTCGTTGCCAATAACATCACATATTTCGGGTATTTTTAAGATTGATTCATTAAGTTTCCAGTTCGTCCCAGGTCTGTCAGTTCAGATATTATTGCACCTTAGCTCTATTGGTGGATGGTCTGACCATGAAATATCATGGATCCCTGTTCGGGTAACCTTAGGAACCAGTTGACAGGACACAAAAAAGTAATCAATTCTGCCGTACTAGCCATGGGGGTGAGAGAAGAAAATGTAATCCCTGTCTGCCGGATGTAATTCCCTCCATATATATGATAACTGGTTGTTCTTGAGGCCCCGGCGCAAAGATACACCCGCTCCTTTGTTGTACTGACCTACAACCCCTGACCTATCCAGGTGCGGTTGCATGACCATGTTAAAGTCACCAGCGAGCACGACGCTCCCTTGGGCCACTGAGTTCAGGGTTCTGAAAAACTTATCGAAGAAGATTGTGCTCTTCTCGCTGGGGGCGTACAAGCAAGCCAACGTGATTCTCTGCCCCCTAATTGTTCCTACAACAATAATGTATCTACCGTCAGTATCACGTTTAGTTAACTGCACTACGAACGGAATGCTGTTCCGGATTAATATAGCTACCCCTCGTTTTTTGACTGCTGCTGCTGATGTGAAAACTTGGGTAAAATCTTTATCAAGATATTTGGGGGCACTTGATTTACTGAAGTGTGTCTCCTGTAAAAAAAAGATTTCGGCGTATTTCCTTTTATAGTCTGTAAAGGCCAACTTCCGTTTGGTTAGGTTGTTAAAGCCCTGTAAGTTGTGGGAAATAAGTATCAACGCCATTTATTAATGTGTGTGTAGAATAGCTTCTTGATATCTTTGGACTCACCCAAGATTCCATCCTTGGGGCATGCCCGGTCCGTAGTTCTGAGACGCATCTGTACCATCTGTTGTGTGTTTTGCCGGTGTGGCTGAAGTTCCCCTGAGAAGGGGAGGGAGAGGCGGGAGGGGGGATGGGGGGGGAGAGGGGAGGGAGGGGAAGGGAGTAAGGCGGGGAGTGGGGGACCACATGCCGGTAAAAACAGTAGGGAGAAAACAAAAAATAACATGCATATATAACATCAACATGGCAGTGACATCAAATAATAAAAAAACAAGAGTCCACCTCGGGAGCCCCCAAGGGTGTCTCTTGCGCCCATGGGGTTGGTCTCCTGGTCCAGTCTTATAGAGGAATCTCTCCATCTTGCTGGGACCCGACCTCCCTGGGACTTGTGTGCAATCCCTCTTTCTCAGGGACCGTAAGTGGAAACGCATGCACGCCAGTACGGGGGACCCCGCCAGCGTGTTTTTAATAATCAGCTACTATATTCAACTCCGTAAAACTCCTCAACGTTGGAAACTGGAACAAAAACTGCATATCAAATAACACCTCCCAAACATAATGAAAAACTTTGCCCTGTGTCTAACCTTCTGTCGCCCTCCCTAAACCACGTCACCCATTTGGAACCCATCTACTTAGCTCCTTGAAGAATGCTAACTCATTGTATTGTATTGTATTGTACTGCACCGACACACTTTATTCGAGCAAATACCCAGTATGTACCTGGCAGATACCTGGAATGCGCCGCTCCTCACCTCTGACAAGCCCCGTTGCGTTTGCCTTCCCAGCCTGGGTTCATGCCTGGCTGACGGGCAGCTGATCTGTTAAATGATAATGATTAGGATTTAATAGGCTGCAATGCTTCGCGTGTCTACCAGATGGCATAAATTCATGAATTGTAATGCAGTATATATATATATACTGTGCAGTATTGCAGCCAGCGGGAATAAAATGCTTCAATCCCTGCGTGGAAAATACCTCAATGCACTCGGGCAGAAAACAATCACAAACCTCAATACACCCGGGTATACCCGAATTCGTGGGACTAGCCGAGCTCGAATAAAGTGTGTCGCCAGTGTATGTCTTTATTTATATAGCGCCATTAATGTACATAGCGCTTCACAGTAGTAATACATGTGGTAATCGAATAAATAACAGATAATATAAATAACAGATCGTGGGAATAAGTGCTTTAGACATAAACATAACATTAAGGAAGAGGAGTCCCTGCCACGAGGAGCTTACAATCTAATTGGTAGGTAGAGAGAACGTACAGAGACAGTAGGAAGGAGTTCTGGTAAGTGCGTCTGCAGGGGGCCAAGCTTTATGTATCATGTGTTCAGAATGTACACAGTGCTATTCGTATGCTTCTTTAAGCAAGTATGTCTTAAGGTGGGTCTTAAAGGTGGATAGGGAGGGTGCTAGTCGGGTACTGAGGGGAAGGGCATTCCAGAGGTGTGGGGCAGTCAGTGAAAACGGTTTAAGGCGGGGGAGGGCTTTAGATAAAAAGGGGGTAGAAAGAAGACATCCTTGAGCAGAACGCAAGAGTCGGGATGGTGCATAGCGAGAAATTAGGGCTGAGATGTAAGGAGGGGCAGAAGAGTGTAAAGCTTTAAAAGTGAGGAGAAGAATGGAGTGTGAGATGCGGGATTTGATCGGAAGCCAGGAGAGGGATTTCAGGAGGGGAGATGCTGAGACAGATCTAGGAAAGAGTAGAGTGATTCTGGCAGCAGCATTTAGGATAGATTGTAGGGGAGACAGGTGAGAGGCAGGAAGGCCGGACAGCAGGAGGTTACAGTAATCAAGACAGGAGAGAATGAGGGCCTGAGTCAGAGTTTTAGCAGTCGAGCAACAGAGGAAAGGGCGTATCTTTGTTATATTGCGGAGGAAAAAGCGACTAGTTTTAGAAATGTTTTGAATGTGAAGGGCCTCCAGTCAACTCATAGACCTCCAGTCTGAAACGATCATGTCCAGAGCAGCCCCCCTCTTCTGGGTAACTCTACCTTGTATGAGGATATCTATACTGATGAACAAATATACCCTGCTCTCCGTGAATCCGAGCCCAACATAACAAGCAATTATCCCTCGTCGGTCTGTCTATATCCCCCGACGAACCTATCGCCCCTTAGATTGTGAGTTGCATATCTCCTAGCAGCCCTATGCAGAAATCCCTCTGCGTGAGTGCCATAGATGTATCGGCAAGAGCCTGTGTTAGGTCCAGTCTACCTGACCAGACCTTAGAGCAGGCAACTTCTTCTACTCGACCCGGGGAGATTCATCACGCAGCTGCTATATGCTTCTGGTCTCAGATATGATAGTCGAGCTCGGAGAAGCAAAGACTCAATGCACACAAGGTAGCCGAGTCATCACCTCTGTTTTAATATGCTTAACAGAGGAATATTTATACAAAAGGCAAGGACAATACATCGTGTGTCAATTTCATACATCTGTTACAAATTCAGTTCCCATGTATAGATCATACATCTAAAATGACATATATCATCTGGCCTAAATTAGTAGAAATATGGATCAAAGGTCAATAACTACTAATGGGGTCAGAAACAAGACTAGAGGTCTTGTTTCTTATAATCTTGTTTCTTATGTAATAGATATCCTGGGACAGCTGGTCTAAAGCTGAAATACTTTTACCATCTAGTCTTCTTGCGAAAATAAAGCTTGACACATATTTATTTTAACCTGTTCAGTCCCTGAAAAGAACAGAGCTGGCAGATACAGTTTTTAACCTTACATTCCCTCCTTTTGTTCTGGAAGAACAATCCAATCGACCAGTCCCATTTATTCTTCTACATACCACTCAGGAGAGGAAAAACTCCAAGGGAGAAACCTCTAAGAGACCATGGGGATGCAGAAACCTATCTCTTTTAGGTACCTCGTTTGATAATCAGAGATGAACATATGGGTGGTTGACGAGTACCAAGACTATTGGTATTTCTCGCTCTCATTGTGGGAAACATATACATAACTGTAGAGCTAGAAGCAGAAGCAGCTTTCTTTTGGCAAAAATAGAGCTGATTACACTTTTAGCCATCTGAATTAACATATACACACAAAGTAATAAACTTGCGATTGCCATGATTCCATAAAGAATTTTCAATCCCAACGCACCTAGCCAATTTCCAAGACCAAATGTCCAATCGAACCCTTTTGGTTCCTCTTGCATTCTAGATTGAATTTCTGGTAGAGTGTCCATGTCATGATGTATACTTTTTGATTGGTCATCAATATAAACACAACATTCTTTACCTACTAACTTACAAACCCCTCCTTGTGCTGCCAACAGATAATCTAGTGCCATACAATTTTGCAATACTGTTGCTCTAATTTGTTGCTATTTGCTACTGAGTCTTAAAATAGCGTCTTTAGTATCGTTAAAAACGGCATCTATATTGACTACTAAAAAATCCCCTTTTGCATATAAATCATACATTCCTAAAAAGGTATTAGACCTCCCGCAACTCTCTTAACTGAGCTACTTTTAATAATTAATGCCTTTCAATTTCGTATTCTTTGCTTAGGTAGGGGGAACATTATTTAAATTCTATTTCTGAGCATAAGTGGGGGTTGGTGTGGGTTAATATTTCCTAGGAGCGACTGCCCAACACATACATCTTACATACTACATTTACTCAGAATATCGGAACAGACAAAATGGATGCCATAGTCAAAATGGCTGACTTGTGATCCTTTCCTTGTGGTTGACACACACCCTTCCCACCTTCCTCATATCCAATCTTCTCAGCCCCCTCGTATCCTTTAGAGACAGTCTTTTTAAAGAACGGTTAACCATATCATAGTCCTGCTGGACCAAAAAAATAGTCCCATAGTGCATAACTTGATTCCTATCTGGCCATTGTATCGGCCCAGTTGATTTCTTTTTTGGTCTCTTCTTCTGGGGGACTGCTGACATTTTCATCACCAAAAAGAGACATAGCATCGGTGGGGGGGTTGCAACACACTTCTGGACCAAAGTATTGCTGTTCATAACACAGAGAGTAATGAGTAGGACAAACATACATACAAAAACATCCACTAGCTTCGCTCCCAGCGAAATAATCTAACCACCAAGTCCCAACAAATCCCAACCCTCATCTCTACCTTTAAACACTAAAATCACTTTCCCAAATAACATAACCTGGTCTAGTTGCAGGATAATACTTTATCTATCCTTCTATCACAGAGTCAATAACTTCCCTAGGGCAAAGTCATATTTCTACTCCCTTCGTAACCAGTTTCTTTTATATATATATAGTTCTACAAATATCTTATAGCATTCTTGTCTTTTTTCAAGGGGTTAAATATAACTCTCGTGTTCCTGGGGTGCAACTTATTGAGTATGGATAGTACATTGGGTTACATTGCACATAAGATGTGGGCTTTGTTTACCAGGATTCCATTATATAACAAGAAGGTGTGCATATATGCTATACACAGGACAATAAAACAAAAGACATATTATTAAACAAAATATTCCTGTTACTACCCTATCATCTTAATGTGAACACCACTTATATAAACCTAACAGCATAAACATTGTAATTAAAATAATAAAACCTGTAAAAAAGGTTATTAAAAAGTTCAAAGTTCATATATTGAGGTCCGGATTTCTGGTACGAACTTTTCTCCTTCTTTGGTTAGTGCCGGGTTTTATTGTGACCCAAAACACCAACTGAAAATAACTGTGTCTTTAGGCCTTCCCTTCTGTATTGAGGTTTAATTTTGAAGCGACTGTGGGTGCACTTATGTAACATGGATCCAGGAAAATACTCTGACGGGGTTGCATCTGGAATGGGCCTCTCCACTTTAGATGAAAAGCGCTTTTGCGTCACCTTTATCTTCATCTAATTAGAAGGACTGCACCTGAACATGAGACACTCAAACAATTGCATTAGTTTCACACAATAGACGCTGATTAAAATCGTCTGTTTAGAGCATAATCATACAACATTAAATCTAAAATGTACCTGGGGCGACCATTGGTTTTCCCATGAGAAAAATTCTTTCTGATTGTCACGGTAGGCCAGGCCGAATACAACTTTATATTTAAGGGATCGATCACAAAGCAAAACAGGCAGAAAAATACATCGCGGTTTATTCGGATAGGACCTCAGAAACACACAGAAACACAAGAAACAGAGAATATACTTTGGGGGACCTTATACTTATTAGGGAAATAACTTGGGGGGATTTGGGCTCAAAATCCAGAAGTCTGGGGGACACAGGGAAGCCCTGGTGTAATTCACCCTGCGCACTGTCAAATCATGCCTGCTTGCTGGGGAAAATTAAGTGACTACCAGCACTTTGGACCCCTCACTCCTGCAACCATAATAATTATATTTCCACCCAAATATCCCCCTAAAACTGACACACAAAATTTCACAGTTCAAGGGCTAATGGAACATGACATAGGAAATAACAGGGTCAGTTCACTTTCAAGCACTCCATATCTGAGCTGGGGCATTGGAATGCTTATTCACATGCTAATTCACCAACCTGGGTTTAAATCACAGGACAAACACAATGCATTGTAGGTTTAAAACACATACAACCAACATGTAGACACAAGAGCTTGCACTCCACCATTTGTACCTATCATGTGGGGTTCTAAAACCTTCTCTTCTCTAAGACACCAGCTAAGAATACCTTGCTGACAGGCCAAAATATCCCCTCCGTTTTCTATCATGTGCCAGGAGACTGCTCTGCAGCTATTTCTCATAAGGGGCCACCCATACAAGGCAATCCACTTATAAACTCGCACAGACAGCTGCAGTCCCATGAGGCAAAGGGAATACACAGAGAATGCATTAACTAGCACACTGGTCTTACACAGTTAATCCCACATACACAGTTCCTAGCTTATACCCCTAAGGGGGACAGTATCAAAGGGAAAAATTATAGGCAACACAGTAAGGTAAAATATTATACCCAAGAGCTGACAATCTCAGCCCTTGCCATTCGGTTTCAGGGGCAGCCAGCAATAATAACAGCAATAACACCCTCCTTTTGTTCACTTTTATTACATGTGAACAATATCACATAAAGGATAACAGCATTTAAAGCATAACCTTAATGGAATTGCTTGACGTATAGCAAAACTAACCTGAAACCTTTGGGTATAAAATTTACATTAAAAATCTCAAAAAAAACCCTACTGAATATAAATATAATCTGCTATAGTCTTCTGACAGAAACTTTTAGAACACCAAATAACATCTGGTTTGCTGAAAGAACAACCTGTAGCATAAAAACCTCATAGACACAGATTTAAAGGTGGGACACATTTGAGAGAAAAAGATGGTTAAAAAATGATAAAATATTAAATATTTGATCAACTTTGCAGAAAAATAATTCCACATAGAACCCTCTAGTATACTGGCAGACCTGGCTAGGGTCCCTTTTCCATGTCTTTTTTTTTTTTTTTTACTGCTATTTCAGGGTCTGGACACTTATAAGAACCTCAGCACTAGAGTTTTTTTTTTTTTGTGCTGATTACATTGGACTAGTGGTTACTTTATCCACTTCACTGTTCGCACTGCAAGACACTAGTTTAGTGATTCTATGCAGTTAATCAGTGATCCAGAACATTACATTGTGCTCATACTATAGGTTCTGAGCATTTAATATCTGTTTTAATTCCCATCATTTTACACGGATATTAAAGATTTAAGTTTTAACCACTTTATTACCCACCCACCAGGTGTTTAGAGTGCTCATTCTAGGTTACTGTCCTCTGTTCATTTGAACTCTATATTAATCAATGTACAACTGTTTCCATTTCAAGCCATATAACAAGCTCAAATAACTTCTGGGCTTCCTGCCAAAACCTTGTAACAAAAAAAAGGTTAATTACTGGTTACTGCAATACAATTTAGGACAGCTTGAAATATGCAGCTCGTCACAGAGCCCGATAATGTTACTGGTATTCAAAAATTACAACTGGATCTTTGTTTAACAGAATATTATAGACTTAATATATACTTTAGACAGTTTTAGTTACTGGTTATACACAAAAACAGCACAGAGTGCAGACACAAAACAAACAGAATTTTACGCTTCATTCACACATTCAACCAGTTTTTACAAAAATAACAGACACATATTTTCTCACCTATTCTAATAAATAGGAAAACAAAACAATTTGATCCTGCAGACTAAATTTATAAAGATATCCTTTTTTTTCATATCATAATTAACTTTTAAAACTAATTTTAAAATGCTGAGCTTCTAGTTAGCTTTGTGTCTAGAATATATTTCGCCTGTTATTTCTATATAACATATTCACCTGATTTTATCTGTGGAGATTTAGAGAAAAAGAATTGTAATTCTGTTTAAGGAAATAAATCGCCTGGCCAGTACGATAAACATCCTTATTATTCCAGTGACAGAACTGTATACAAAAATAATTAATCCTTTCTTTATTCTTTTTTTCTCCACAGATACCCAAAACTTTCCCCTTTCCAGTATTAATTAGTTTATATTATAATGGGGGTGTACTCCTTTTAAAAATTAAATTTCAACATGAGCAATTAATTATATTCTTATTTTAGAAGCACTTGCCCTGAATAGTAATTTTGTATACATACAATAAACCGTTTTTCTTATTATTCAATGCAAATAACACTTTCATATGGATAGAATTCACTCAGATTCTTACAAGCACACACACAGGGATTACATACAATCAACCTTTTTATCATATTCATGCCTGAAAATGTAATAAAAACATTCTAATGGAAAAAGAAACCTATACCTGTTATACTCTTGTTTTCCACTTTTCAATTCAGACGGGAAAATATTATTAATTCAACTTAAAATACACTCATACTTGGTTAATGTGGCACAAATAATTTGGGTTTGCATGTCTTAAAATTAAATTGGAAAAATTATATGTTTCTTTCTTTCTCTCTCCTAAGAGCTCTGCTCACTTGCTAACAACATTTCAACAAAAAGAAAACCATCTCTGTAACTTGTCCTATAAAACAAAATTCTTATTATTTCAACTTTCTAATTCTTGTCTCTCTCTTTTTTTCTTCTCTGTCTTCAACATTCCTGTTCCTTTCCTGTGTAACAAATCACTGGGGGGAAAAAAGGTGGGGGCTAGAGCGGCTTATACATGCAGGCAACGTGAGAGGGAGACAGACAAAAAAAATCTTTTATCTTCCCAGCTTTGTTGCTGTGCTTGAGAGTTAATTGAGGCACCTATGCCACACTGCATTCATCCATAAGGGTTATTTTAACTCATCCTACAGTACATTTCTTCATACAGTATACCTATAATCCCATAAACAATTTATAAAGGAATTTTATCTTAACAAGCATACAATAAGGTTAGTCTTATCATTCTTAATATCTTAACCTAAACAATTATTAGCTTATCCTAAATTACCATCATATCTGAGACACCATATCAGTACAGCCCGTTTCAATTAAACAAATGGGACTCCAACCCTTTGTTATATAAATCGGAGACTCAAACTCTCGATTCTCAATTAAACAATTGGGACTCCAACCCTTTGTTATATAAATCGGAGACTCAAACTCTCGATTCTTCTGCCCTATAAAATTTAGGTTCTTTAGATTCGCAGAGAAACGGTGAGAAACAATAAAAAATGTTTTTCTCACCTTTTTTCTGTGCAAATCCCACTTTTTTCTGACACCATTTGTTAGGTCCAGTCTACCTGACCAGACCTTAGAGCAGGCAACTTCTTCTACTCGACCCGGGGAGATTCATCACGCAGCTGCTATATGCTTCTGGTCTCAGATATGATAGTCGAGCTCGGAGAAGCAAAGACTCAATGCACACAAGGTAGCCGAGTCATCACCTCTGTTTTAATATGCTTAACAGAGGAATATTTATACAAAAGGCAAGGACAATACATCGTGTGTCAATTTCATACATCTGTTACAAATTCAGTTCCCATGTATAGATCATACATCTAAAATGACATATATCATCTGGCCTAAATTAGTAGAAATATGGATCAAAGGTCAATAACTACTAATGGGGTCAGAAACAAGACTAGAGGTCTTGTTTCTTATAATCTTGTTTCTTATGTAATAGATATCCTGGGACAGCTGGTCTAAAGCTGAAATACTTTTACCATCTAGTCTTCTTGCGAAAATAAAGCTTGACACATATTTATTTTAACCTGTTCAGTCCCTGAAAAGAACAGAGCTGGCAGATACAGTTTTTAACCTTACAGCCTGCCTCCCCGCTCACTTATGTCTGCCCTATCTATATACCTCCAGAAGCTACGTTGTTCAGCATCTTAGCAGTTCCTGTGCCCTGCACCCTGGCATCTCAAGCTGGGAGGCTAGCATCCCAGTTAGCGCTTTATAGGGAGTGATAGGCTTTAGTTTCTCTAGACAATGGTTGTGGGGCTCAGCTAATTTTTAAAACCCTTTTATAATGAACCATGTGGTGGGATTGGCTTCTGTGTGTGGGAACTCAACCAGCTGCCCCCCCCTACTCTCCTCTTCCTCCCCCCTCCTTCTTCTTCTCTCCCCTCCCTTCTCCTGCTTCTCCTTCCTCCTCTCTCCTCCCTCCCCCCCACTCCCCCTCTCCTTCTCCCCCCCATCCCCCTCTCCTCCACCCCCCCATTTCTCCTCCCCCTCCATCCCCTCTCCCCCCCCACCACCCCCCCTCTTTCTTCCCCCCCCACCCCCCCTCTCCTCCTCCCCCCCACCCCCCTCTCTCCTCCTCCCCCTGCCCATCCCCTCTCCTCCTCCCCCCCTTTCCCTTAGATCCTTTTAATTGTGTGTGTGTGTGTGTGTGTGTGCATATGGGAGACCACAGTACTGGGGCATGTGTCCGGAGCCTCTCCGCATCTTTGCCCCCATTAGTCTACCCGTTCTGTGAATCCTCGGGGGGGAGCGCGCATGGCAGCGCTCCTCGGCGGCCATCTTGGTGAGGGCAGTAAGCGTCCCCGCTTCCTCCCTCTACTGTGCAGGCGCCAGGGATCCCATACGTGGCAGCGCTCTTCGGCGGCCATCTTGGTGAGAGCAGTAAGCGCCTCCACTTCCTCCCTCTACTGCGCAGGTGCCAGGGATCCCGTGCGTTGCAGCGCTCCACGGCAGCCATCTTGGGGAGGGCAGCAAGCGCCTCCGCTTCCTCCCTCTACTGCGCAGGCGCCGGGGATCCAGCACTCGCGGGAAGACGGTGCAGGGTGATGGTGTCACTGGACAAGCCCACGAAGATCAGTGAAGTTCCCGTGCACCTCAGGGAAGGAGCAAGTTAAGATGGCTACCGTTCCAAAAACATGAGTAGGACCTGCTGCGTTGTAGGGCGCCGATTCCCCTCTCTAGGGACTGGCAAGGGCTGCGGAAGGGGTCCAAAACGGTCCCGAGGTCATGAGGGGCAGTATTGGGGTTGGTCCATACAGTAGATTCCGGTGTTTGTGGATAGTGGAGGGTCTTTTATACAGGGCTCAGTGCATCAGTCGTGGGTTAACTCATGACTGCGTGGGGGCGCCATCTTTAGCCGCCGCATGGCGTGGGGACTCTGTGTTGATCCCAGGATCCCAGGACCCTCCTATGGAATCCCTCAGTGTCCTCCATATTTTTGAGGGTATGTGCCACTATGTTTTTAAAGACCATGAGGGCACATGGGAATAGCCAGCGATATCTAATCTCTTGATCTCGTAGCGTTCTGGTAACTGGGGCCATTGCTCTCCGTTTTGCTAGCGTGGCAGGTGACAGATTCTGATACACTTGAAATTTTATTTTCTCAAACTCCACCACCTTCAGTTCCCTTGTATCCGGCATGTTTCTTCTTTGGTGCGGTAACAGTGGAATCTAAGCACCACGTCCCTCGGGGGGTTTCCTTGTTGGGGTCTTCCCCTCAGCGCCCGGTGGCATCTGTCTAGAACCAGGTCTCTCGCAGCCATGTCTGGGAATATATGTTCTAGCCACCTCGAGGTGAATTCCTCTGGGTCTGTTATAGCTTCTGGGACCCCTCTCAGCCATATGTTACAGTGCCGGTCGCGGTTCTCTGCGTCTTCAATTTTATCTTCTAGGGAAGTGATCTGTGCCTTTAGGGTGGATATTTGAGTCTGCGTTTGTACTGTGGTTGTAGCAGTCTCATCTGCCCTGGATTCCAAAGCGGCCGTACGCTCCCCCAGTGCATCCACATCCTTCCGAAGTGCCCATAGTTCAGATTTAAAGAATTGTTTCATATTGCTGCAGAACTCCTTCATGTCCTTACGTCGCATTACAGCCATATCGTCTGGTTCTTCAGGCGAGGAGTCCAATTCTGGATCTGCTGATGCTGTCTGCACTGGAGATTCAGGTATGTCAGCCCTGGCAGCCTCTTTGCTCTTAAAATAAGTAGACATCGGCTGTGTTTTTTTCCTTAAAGTTTTGATTGATGCCATCTCTGTATATTTAGACACGTGCTGCAGGTTCTGAATTATGCAGTTACTGTGTTTTTGCTGGAGTTAGATCAGTTTGAAACGCCGGAGGGGATGGAGCTCACACTCTAAGCTGCCATTCACCTCCCTGTCGTGCACGCCTCCTCAGCAGTGGATTTCTTATCGTTACTTTACCCTGGGCTTGCTTCCAGGAGAAAACCCCCATTAAGTAGATATTTGCCTGTGCTTGGGAGTACAATAAAACCTCCGGCAATGTTATTGCCAGATAATGATAAAAGAGAATGTCCTTATGACGTGCAACATTATCCTTATTCATTAGCTCACTGACAGTCATATTATTCTCCTGAAAATGATTAAAGGAACAAATGCAATTAATCTGCTGAACCATGGATCTCCTTGAGGTGAAATGACTTGGGGAAAGGCGTGGTTGTTTTCACATGGGTTTTATATCATGCCAGAGCCCCATTTGACAAAATATGTGAGGTCAGGGATTGTTTTAAAGCAGCAATCCATGCTGTTTGAATTTTCTTTTTTTGTTTAACACCTGGAACTGAACCGCAGTACTCTGAGGTCTGCGGTCCTATTGTTTGCCAAGATAACAGCTTTTAAGAATAACATGGCTCCTGGGTTTAGCCTTGCAATGGCAGCCAAGAGGAACCTGTGACATAATACCCCAATAATGACACAGCTTCAAATTGATTGACCCCATGGCCATCTTTGATTTTGTTATAAAATTCACTGACACTTTCACAGGCTGTTTCCCTGGCAACCAGTTAAGCTCAGAGTACTACAGTTCAGATAAAGGTAAAGATTAAACATTAATTTATGGGGCTATTACTACTTTAAAGGGGAATTGCCTCTTCCCTGTTGTTATTGTTCTTGTCATTTAAATAAATGCAGCAGTACCTTAAATTTACGGCAGTAAATTATCTAAGCTGACGATTGATCCGTTCTCCCCAGATCATGCTTCCCATGGTACCCAATATGGTTGACCTTTTCCAAAGAGGAAGGGCTGTGGTTGCCGAATAGTAGCAACCCAAGGAAGCTTAAAACATTAAAAATAATTCAAAAGGACATAAAGAGTAGAGTGAAAAAAATGCAGTAAGCATTATCTAATACTACATAATTGATTTATAAAAAAATATAAACACATATGTTTTTGAATGAAAATGCTGCTCTAGGTACATTTGAAGGACAGATTTCCCTAGAGGCTGTGATGGGCCATAAAGCGCTATGGCAGGTACCATGACAAATTAGAATTTGTGCAACCTTCCTTATCCTGAAGCAGTGCAGATGTAGCCCAACTCATTTCGTGTTACTCTGGGGCAAAAAATGTGGGTGGCTGTATCAGTTTAGGCTCTGGACAGCTTACCTTGGCCGCAGTTTACAGTGGTTCTTTTTCTCTGACAAGCCCCAGCTACTGGTAAATTAAAAGGGATAATAGATATATGTTGCTGTCTGTCTCTTTCTTTCTATCTCTGTCAGAGTATAAATAAGTAATTCTACAGAAAACATGGTAGCAAAGATTGCTAGCCTGCATTGCAGTCTTTTAAGTGGTAGAGAAGGGGTCTGTAAGCTAAGGAGTCCTAAGGAAAGAATCATAGCAAGTGCACAAATATTACATATTAACTGTTCAATTATCTGAAGGCAAATGTTTTTAATGTGAGCATGTGCATTCAATGAAGTGTGTAATACAGTTGCATTCGCATCTTTGTAGAAAAAAAAAATCTACCTTGAAAATAAGCTCAAAGTGAATCCCTTTAAAGTACTGTAGATTAGTAATACATTAATCCAACAATCACCCACACTTCAGCTATTACACAGTACATTCATTATATCACTTTAATAGTCTGTTAAGGGCAAGCATTCGTGACTTTTTATGGACGTGATGCTATAGCTACAAGAAATATACATCATTTTCAACAAATTGCGTGAACCAGGTAACATTAGCTCTTTTTATTATTTTAATTAACATTTTTGCATAAATCAGTAAGCTTGGCCAACATTTGAATTCCAAGTCCATGGCAATTTGCCCTTTATACACTGCTATTTACTGCCATTTATGTGAAATTTGGCAAAATTCTGGCTACATTTTAGCAAACAATTGCAAAATTGGCAACATTTCACTGATATTAAAATTGTAAATAAGGCAAAGCTTTCTGGAAAATGCTCAAAGAAATGACAAAGCACTTTTAAAGACATTCACTCAAATAGCTACCCTTGTTTAGTAAATACGGCTGGCATATATCATTTTGATTATTGATCTCATTCAAAAAGCAATAAAAAGGCACATTGTGGAGCCATGCCATTTCTTGAGACATCTTACTGGCTTTTAGTAATTATGGCTGTAGATATAATCAGCCATTTTTGCTAATCAGTGCTGCTCCATAAAACATCCTCCAGAAAGGCTTTGTACATCTGGCCACGTAAGATGTCTTCCAGTATAAAATGTGTGTCTTATGGATTACCACCGCTTAGTAAATATGGCCCAGGGTGCCTTGCTGAACACCTCTGGAAGTAGTTGCACTCTAGAACGTTTCCTTCACTACAAATTACTCTTCTGCTTTAACTCTACTTTAACTCTCTTATAAACGTGTACACATCTAAATCACAGCATCTTTCCTCTGTCTCTATTTAACTCCCTTCTTTGCCCTCCCTGTACAACATGCTCCACTACTTTCACTAAAACACTTAGCTAATTATTTCAAGGGCAAGGTGGAAGTTATCCACAGAGAAATCCCCACTTTTCCTTCCATACCTCTTCATCCTAATCTTCCTACTTCTACTATTGACTATTTTTCCTGGTTAAAGAAGAAGTGTCTCAGCAGCTCAATCTCCACCACATGCAGACTCGCCCCTATTCCCTCACATTTCCTTAAACCTCTCCCTTCTACTCTGATCTTTACAGTACAGGCATACCCCGGTTTAAGGACACTTACTTTAATTACTCGTGAGTAAGGACATGTCACCCAATAGGCAAACGGCAGCTCGCACATGCGCCTGTCAGCACGTTCTGAACAGCAATACCAGCTCCCTACCTGTACGAAAGCTGTGCGCAAGTGGGGAGACTATAGAGCCTGTTACAAATGCGTTATTTACATCAGTTATGCACGTATATGATGATTGCAGTACAGTATATGCATCAATAAGTGGAAAAAAGGTAGTGCTTCACTTTAAGTACATTTTCACTTGGTCCCATTGCGTACGTTAATGCGGGGTATGCCTGTATATCTTTGCTCTGATACTTTCCATTTCTTTTTAAGCATGCTTCTGTCCATCCTGTTCTCACTAATTCACCCTTTACCCTACCTCCCCATCAATCTATCAGCTTATCTCTTTTGCCTCTAAAGTTTTGAAATGCCTCGTTTCTTTACACTGTGACAGAAACCAGGGGATGGTAATAAATTCCGTATATAGGGCTCCCAGGATACTAAACAGTTTCTATCCTGTTTGGCCTGGGAGTGCAGCCTTATAATACATACACTCCATCCCACAGTTTGGCAAGCGCTGGAACTGAGGGATGAGAGATCCAGACCAGAGTTTGTCTGCTGCCTGATTTCTGTCACCTGTCATGCTAATTAGGAATCAGGTATGTAAGACTGTTTTCCTGTTTGCTCTGGGCTCTCCACAAGAGCCAGGAGGCTGGAAGGCTGCTGAACTACAGAGGGGAGAAGCCTCTTCCCCAAACAGGTTCAATCTTTCTGTTCATTTGTATAAGACTGCAAAAGTACCTTGTTTTGTTGTTGGGAGTGGAAAAGCCACTTCCAACCCTGAGTCAGGGATATCTAAGTTAAGTTATCGCTCAGGTGAGCAGCTTTTGTTTTGATCTGTTTTCTGTTGTATGCACTGTGGCAGTCTCAGTGCCTGGGACTGAATAAACCAGGCATAGCCTGTTTAAAGGAACAGTATGTGACGCCTCATCATTTAACCTACCCTAAAAGACCGTGTTCTAAACAGTCCCGGACAAACGACGGAGCATCAGAGTAAGCCGTTTGTCACATATGGTGGAGAATGCGGGCAGAACACTAAAAGGTCTGCGGGTTAAAGAACTTTAAAAAAAAAAAAAAAAATAAAAAAAAGTTTTTTTTCTCTCTCTCCAAACAAGATGGAAGACGTGGTGAGTGCGCTGGTACGCAATGTCGCTGTCCAGAAAGACGCGAATGAAGCCCAGCAAAAGATTAATGCAGCCCTGCAACAGGCGAATGAAACCCAGCAACAGCTGTTAATAGCCCAGCAAGAGACTAATGCAAACCAGCAACGGCTGTCAATAAACCAGCAAGAGACTAATGCAAACCAGCAACAGGCGAATGCAAACCAGCAAGAGACAAACCGCTTGCTGAGAGAGGAGCAACAACGGTTCGCCCAGGGCTTACAGCAGGAACTCGAGATCCTAAGGGAGACTATCAGTAACCTTCCACTGGCAGAGGCAGCCCCAGTCCCGAAAATGACCAGGGCAAGCCACTACCTTCAGAAGATGGGACCCTCGGATGATGTGGAAGCCTATCTTCTCACGTTTGAATGCACGGCACAGAGAGAGGGATGGCCAGAAGCTGAGTGGGCTGGTCTAATCGCACCCTTCCTAAGCGGCGAACCCCAGAAGGCTTACTTTGATCTAGAGCCAGCCGAAGCTAACGTCTATGCAAAATTGAAGTTCGAGATCCTCGCCCGCCTCGGCGTAACCACGGCTGTTCGCGCCCAAAGGTTTCACGCATGGTCCTTCACGATGGATAAAGCCACCCGAAGCCAGATGTATGACCTCATCCACCTCGCCCGGAAGTGGCTACAACCCGAGATCAACTCAGCCAGCCACATCGTGGAACGGTTGGTCATGGACCAGTACTTGAGAAAACTTCCCTCTGCCTTACGCCGTTGGGTCAGTCGGAGTGACCCCCACAATGCGGATGAGCTTGTGGCCCTCGTAGAAAGGTACAATGCAGCAGAAGAGAACCCGCAACCCACAGTCGTGGAGCAACCCCACTACCCAAGGTTCCAGGACTCTTCCAGAGACGGTAAAAGGGTACCGGGGTTAAGGGGCGCTGAAGAGCGGCGACCACCTTCACGCAGCACCAGCAACAGTGGTTCGCACACTAAGGGCAATAGCCAACATGGGGAGCCGGGAAAAGGCTCTAAGTGGGACACAGACTATGTACCTAAATGTGTAAATTGTCATGAGAGGGGCCACACAGCAAAAATCTGCCCACTAAATGATGAGCCCATGCAATGCAACAGCGTGGAACCTTATGCGCTGTTGTCCCAATGTATGGGCCCTAGCCCAGAGGACCCCTTGAATAACCATTTGTGGGCATTTGTAAAGGTTAATGGTAGGAGGGTTCGGGCACTTCTTGACTCTGGGAGCATGGTCACACTAGTGTCCGAATACCTCTTGCCCATTAAGAAGAAACAGGGAAACAGTTCACAAAGAGTGGCAATTTGTTGTATACATGGGGATAATCATGAATATTCCACTGTTGATGTTTTTTTTGAAACAGAGTTTGGTTCTTTAGATTTCAAGGTGGGTATTGTACCCAAACTGGCACATGATGTGTTAATAGGGACCGACTTTCCCCATTTTCTAAAAATGTGGTCCCCCGCTCAGAATAGCGCCCAGAGTTCAATAGCGGACCATAACGAAGTATTAGAAGAAACAAATCCTTTCCCTTTTTCAGAAATGGAGGTTGACGAGGGCCCAAATAAGAAGGGGGAAAAGGAGGAGTGCTGTAAAATTCCCTTCCCCATCACTACTTTGGTAGGGAATACCCCAAATCAAGATGTTGATCAGACACTTACCACCCCAGAACCGGATAAGACCCTCGCTGACCTAGAGGTCAGTCCTGGGAGTTTTAAGAAGGCCCAGTGGGAGGACCCCACATTAGCGGTAGCAAGGGGAAATATACGGGACCAGAATAGTACTCCTGGCCAACCAGATAGGTCACTTGATTACCCCTACTTCGAGGTAGAGAATGACCTAGTATATCGGGTTGATAAAAGGAAATCAGTTACAACTAAACAATTGTTGGTACCACGGACATTCCGTAACGTAGTATTACACCTCGCACATAGTCATCCATTGGGGGGACACCTAGGGGTGGAAAAGACAAAAGAAAAGGTTCTCCGAAGCTTCTATTGGCCTGGGGTTCTGGCAGAAATTACGAATTATTGTTCCTCATGCCCAGAATGTCAGATCACCGCCCCGTTCAAGGCGTACCGCAGCCCATTGGTACCCCTTCCCATAATAGAGGTACCATTTGACCGGATTGCTATGGATCTAGTAGGACCCTTAATAAAGTCTGCTAGGGGACATCAGCATATATTGGTAATATTGGATTATGCCACCCGATATCCGGAGGCAGTTCCCCTACGTAGCACCTCTGCTAAAAACATAGCAAAAGAGTTAGTAGTTCTGTTTTCCCGGGTCGGAATTCCTAAAGAGATTCTATCTGACCAGGGAACACCGTTTATGTCCCAAGTAACAAAAGAGCTATGTAAACTCCTAAAAATCAAGCATCTCAGAACCTCAGTCTATCATCCACAAACAGATGGTTTAGTGGAAAGGTTCAATAAAACCTTAAAGAGCATGTTACGGCGGGCGGTTGATAAAGATGGGAAAAACTGGGATTGTTTGTTACCGTACCTGTTATTTGCCATTAGGGAAGTTCCCCAATCATCCACAGGCTTCTCCCCGTTTGAACTATTGTATGGCCGACACCCAAGGGGCTTATTGGATATAGCCAAAGAGACTTGGGAACATGAGGTTACCCCTTACAGAAGTGTAATAGAGCATGTTGCCCAGATGCAGGACCGCATTGCTGCAGTCCTACCCATAGTGAGGGAACACATGGAGAAAGCTCAAGAAGCACAGAGGAATACGTATAATAAGGGTGCTAGGGTCAGAATTTTTTTTCCAGGTGATAGGGTACTAGTTCTGGTTCCCACCGTGGAGAGTAAATTCCTTGCTAAATGGCATGGGCCATATGAGGTCTTGGAAAGAGTGGGAGAAGTAAATTATAAGGTAAGACAGCCAGGTAGGAGGAAACCTGAGCAAATTTACCATATAAACCTACTCAAGCCCTGGAAAGATAGAGAAGTCTTGTTAACCCTAGTACCCCCAGGTCCGTCAGAGAATCAAGAAACTGACCCAGAGGTTAGCATAGCTGAAACCCTGTCTGTTCATCAGAAACGAGAGGTTCAGAATTTAGTGAGAAGAAACAAAGAAATCTTCTCTATACAGCCAGGTAGAACTAGCGTAATTGAACATGACCTAGTCTCTGAACCGGGGGTCCGAGTTAACCTTAAACCGTACCGAATCCCGGAGGCCAAAAGAAAGGCTATAAGTTTAGAGGTTAAAAAAATGCTAAAACTAGGTGTAATTGAGGAATCCCAAAGTGGGTGGAACAGCCCTATAGTCTTAGTCCCAAAGCCAGATGGTACAACAAGGTTTTGTAATGACTACCGGAAACTAAATGCGGTGTCAAAATTTGATACTTATCCTATGCCCAGGGTAGATGAACTTGTAGAGAGACTGGGCAAAGCCCGATATCTCACAACCCTAGACCTAACAAAAGGGTACTGGCAGGTTCCCCTCACAGAAAGGGCAAAAGAAAAGACAGCCTTCTCAACCCCAGACGGCCTCTTTCAGTATAAGGTGTTGCCTTTTGGCTTACATGGAGCTCCCGCCACATTCCAAAGAATGATGGATAAAATTTTAAAACCACATGCTCGGTATGCTGCCGCCTACCTGGATGATGTGGTAATCCATAGTGAAGATTGGCAATCCCACCTTCCAAAGGTCCAAGCTGTGCTTGACGCAGTCCGGTCTGCTGGACTAACTGCTAACCCCACTAAATGCACTATTGGTCTGGAGGAGGCCAAGTATCTGGGATATTCTATTGGCAGAGGTTTACTCAAACCCCAAACACTCAAAGTGGAGGCGATACAAAATTGGCCAAGGCCAGTTACAAAAAAACAAGTAAGGACCTTTTTGGGGTTAATTGGGTACTATAGAAGGTTTATTCCCAATTTTGCAACTAAGGCAACCCCACTAACTGACCTCACAAAAGCAAGAGGACCGCTAATGGTAAAGTGGTCCCCCGAAACCGAACAAGCCTTTAGAAGCCTGAAAGAAGCTCTCTGTGCCCAACCAGTGTTGGTCACACCTGACTTCTCCAAAGAGTTCGTAGTCCAAACCGACGCATCTGAGGTAGGGTTGGGGGCGGTACTCTCCCAGGAGTCTCAAGGTGAGGAGCACCCCATCCTTTATTTAAGTAGGAAACTAAATCCCCAGGAGAAAAATTACTCCATAGTAGAGAAAGAGTGTCTCGCAATAAAGTGGGCTGTAGAGACGCTCAAATACTACCTGTTGGGGAGAAAATTCCGGTTGGTCACAGATCATGCACCCCTTACCTGGATGTGTCAAAACAGGGAAAAGAATGCTAGAGTGACCAGGTGGTTCCTAAACCTACAACCCTTTAAATTTTCTGTGGAACACAGGTCAGGGCACAAACATGGCAATGCTGACGGGTTGTCAAGGATGCACTCCCTAATATCCATGGTCGCTCATCCCTCGAGGTCTGAGCTGGGGGGGAGGATATGTGACAGAAACCAGGGGATGGTAATAAATTCCGTATATAGGGCTCCCAGGATACTAAACAGTTTCTATCCTGTTTGGCCTGGGAGTGCAGCCTTATAATACATACACTCCATCCCACAGTTTGGCAAGCGCTGGAACTGAGGGATGAGAGATCCAGACCAGAGTTTGTCTGCTGCCTGATTTCTGTCACCTGTCATGCTAATTAGGAATCAGGTATGTAAGACTGTTTTCCTGTTTGCTCTGGGCTCTCCACAAGAGCCAGGAGGCTGGAAGGCTGCTGAACTACAGAGGGGAGAAGCCTCTTCCCCAAACAGGTTCAATCTTTCTGTTCATTTGTATAAGACTGCAAAAGTACCTTGTTTTGTTGTTGGGAGTGGAAAAGCCACTTCCAACCCTGAGTCAGGGATATCTAAGTTAAGTTATCGCTCACGTGAGCAGCTTTTGTTTTGATCTGTTTTCTGTTGTATGCACTGTGGCAGTCTCAGTGCCTGGGACTGAATAAACCAGGCATAGCCTGTTTAAAGGAACAGTACGTGACGCCTCATCATTTAACCTACCCTAAAAGACCGTGTTCTAAACAGTCCCGGACAAACGACGGAGCCCCAGAGTAAGCCGTTTGTCACAACACATACTTTATTTTCTCAACTCCCAAAAAGTTCTTGATCCTCTTCAATTGGGCTTCCACACTAGAAACGTGTGGGATTGTCTGAATCAGAATCTGGATATTCCCATGGATTTTCTAGCCCAATCTGATCTGCAGAATGAGTTCCATACTCGGATTGCTTCCTCTTAAGACCACCCAGATTCCCTTAATAAATCAAGGTTGAGCGGATTTTAAAGAATCCGGCTCTGGATTCCAAAAATTTGAAACAGGGGTCAGTCCAGTCAGTCACAGGTTAATGGTTAAGCTACAAGTTTTAGTAAGTAAATAATGTATGTGTTTGAACTATAGTACAGGAGGAGGAGGTCTATTTTGATCTGGTTGAACAGCAATTCTACTTGTTGCCAAGTAGAACAAAGAAAAACCAGCCAAACAAATATAAAAATTAAACCAACAACAAGTGCACTGTAAATAAAATAAAGGGCACTAAAAATGAAGGGTCAATACAAAATAATCCAGAGTAGGGGATGCCGAGCAGAGCACCCCGCCTGACGCCCACTGAGAGACAAACTCTGAAACCGTCCCAGTGGACTCGGCGTATGTGTACTCTGCCCAGATACGGGAGGGCACCAGCACCCGGAACATGGCCACGATGTTTGTTGGGACCTCCCTCTCCAAACACTGCTTCCTGGTCTTATAAATGGCTAGCTTTGCCAATGCCAGGAGCAGGTTGACGAGGAGATCCTAAGCCTATTGTCCTGGGCACACTGGGCACACAAAAATAAAAAAGTGAGGGGAAAAATGCAGCCAGAACTGCAGGAGAAGGCCCCTCAAGGTGGATAAGAGGGGCTGCAGTCTGGCGCAGCTAAAATAAATATAGTACGCGGACTCCCGCTCGCCACAGAAGGGGCAGGTGGTGGGGGAGTCCGTGAAGTGAGCCAAGTACTCTCCCATGCTCAGTGCACCGTGGAGGACTCTCCAACTCTCGCCCTCGTTTGCAGGAATTACCTGCGGTCGATAAGAGCAAGGTAGTGCACTATATGGAGCACGAGAGAGTACAGGCCTTTCCTCGGCATGCTGCGGAAACATGCCAGGGACATGTCCCCCAACCTGCTGAGGTTGGGGGAGAGAGGTGCCTGAGGGGGTTGCCATGGCTTTGGTTCCACGCAAAGATCCGGAGAGCTGAGGGTGATAGGTGGGCAGGGCTCTCCGGTCTGCAATACCCCCTCGATGAAGATGCGTGAGTCGGGGTGGATGGCATCTTTAATCTCCTGGATCAGACGAGGGACGCGGGCAGTAGGCAGACCCATATGGTGCGTGAGCACCTCTGCCCCTACCCAGTCCCGTCGTTCGTAGTCCAGGAGACCCCCGACACTGGTCACCCATGCCAGGATTAGTTGCGGCAGATATAGGGTGAATCCATCATCCGAGCCCTCACTGCTGGATTATACCAACCCCGCCGCCTCTCCTTACCTGGTCGCGGAGACCTGGCTCCAGGCCCTTAATAAGTCCCGGTAGTATGCCGGCAGCACCGAGAAGTCTCTACCTTACCCCTCGGGCCTGATGATAAACAGTTGCCGGTCATACTCCATATTGCACAGCTGGCGGAAGAAACTGGTCGCCAGCTGGCACCACTGCGGTTTTGCGAATAGGTATCTCTGCAGGTATTGAAGGCGGAAAGTGTGTATCTGGGAGCGGACACACACCACTCCCCGTCCACCCTCTTCCAGAGGGAGGCACGCAACACCCGCAGAGACCCAATGCTTCCCCACCCAGAGAAAGTCCAGTATCTTGCTGACAAATCCAGGGGTTGGACCCATGGCTATCTGCCGGTGCCACAGCTGACTGGCCACCAGCTGGTTGATCACCAGAGTCCTTCCCCTGAGGGAAAGCATTTTCGACAGATACGCCCACGACCCCAGACGAGCGATGACTCGTTCTTCAAGATCACTGAAGTTTTCTGGGGCCGGGTTCTCCGCAGCAGACAGGTAGACTCCCAGATACTTGAGTGTATCGCTCCCCCACAAGACATTATGAAATGTGGGGGGCAAGGAGTCTACCTGTAAGGGACCCACCAAAAGGCCGGCGCACTTGGACCAGTTGATCCAAGCTGAAGAGGCCGCGGTGTAGACCTCTTGGCACGCTTGTGCCCGCTCCAGATCATCTAGGTCCTGGGCCACGAGGAGCACGTCATCGGCATAGGCCGACAGGACTACCCACATGTCGGGCACCCGCAGCACCAGCCCGGGAGCCTCCTCCTCAGTAAGCAGAGGAAGGGCTCGATGGCCAGCGCGTACAGTTGCCCGGATAGGGGGCATCCTTGACGTACTCCCCGACAAAACGCCAAAGGTGCCGTCAGGGACTAATTAATCTTCACCAGACACTCTGCAGAGGTGTACAGCATCTGGAGAAAGCCCACAAATTGTGGGCCAAAAGTCAAACGCCTGCAGGGTCTGTATGAGGTAACGGTGATCCACCCTGTCAAACGCCTTCTCCTGATCTAGGGACAGGAAGGCGAGTGACAGAGCAGTCCTCTGCGCATGGTGTAGCAGGTCCCAGACCAGACAAATGTTGTCATGAATCCTCCGGCCCGGGATAGTATAGGACTGGTCCGGGTGAATCACCTCTGCCAGCATGGACTTGAGCCTCAAAGAGAGCACTTTGGCTACGATCTTATAGTCTGTGCGGAGCAGTGAGACCGGTCGCCAGTTAGAGATCTGGTGGAGATACCCCTTCTTCGGCAGCAGAGACAGTACTGCCCGCCGACACGAAAAGGGCATATCACCTGTCTCCAGGGCTTCTGCCAGGACCTCAGTGAAATCAGGTCCCAGCATCTCCCAGAAAAACCAGAAGAACTCCGCGGGACATGAGACTGAGGGCTTCAGAGAGCTCGGCCAGTGTCAATGGTAACTCAAGCCGCTCCCTTCCACCCTCGCTGACTGTGGGAAGCCCCTCCCATAAGACCCTGCATGCGTTTGGCTGGATGGACTCCGGAGAGAAAATGTCTACGTAGAACCTCCGGGCTCTGTCCCGGATGCTCTCCAGGTCCATCAGAGGGGTACCGTCCTCTGCTAACAAGCAGGTGACATGTTTGCTGTTTCCCCTCTTTTTCTCATGAGCGTAGAAGAGGCGCGACCCGCAACCCATCTCCCGAAGGAAGTGGATGCGGGATCGCACGTACGCCCCCCGAGCTCTCCGATCTTCCAAGTCTCAGAGAGCGCACTTCCTCTCCATTTACGCACTCTGCAGGTATTGGTCCCCTGCAACAGACAGCCGCTCCTCGAGATCGAGCACCTCCCCCCTAAGGGCCTCGATCTCAGCATCGCGCTGTCTGCTGGCACCTTTGGCGTGCCCCTGACAAACGAGGCACAGACGAACCTTGCCCACGTCCCACCACTGCTCTAACATGTCAAAATCCGACCTGCAACCTCTCCAGGCCATCCAAAAGTCCCGGACCGACGTCGCGAACCCCTTGTCCTCCAATAACGTATTGTTGAAGTGCCAATAGGCGGCCGAGAGCGCTGCTGGTAGTAGCGCCACCGTCACGGATGCACAATTGTGGTCCGAAAACGGCGCCAGCCTAATGGCACTGAACTGGGCTCGCAACAGGCTGTTGCTGGATATATACAGCCTGTCGATCCGGGACCAGGACATCCGTTCACCCATATACACCCTAACATGGGTGAACTCAGTGGATGCCCCGGGATGTTGTTCTCGCCTGACGTCTACCAAGGAGTTGCAGGCGATGATCTCCAGCAGGGTCGAAGCAGAGTATGGGTGTGGCTCTGGACCATTCCGATCCAGAGACTCGAGGGTGCAGTTGAAATCACACCCGAGCACAATGTATTCGTCCGCGTCGACTGTCTCCAGGTATTCAGACAGTCTGACGAAGAACTGCATTCTCAAGGGTCCGGTGGCAGGTGCATACACGTTTAAGAAATTGAACGTGTAGTCCTCGTGCCGGACCATGAGATGCAACAGGCGGCCTGGAATAACAGCTTTGGCAAGCAGTAGCTCTGGCTGAAAGGACTCCGAGAACAGGGTCACCACAACACTAGATGACGAGGTGAGGTGGCTGAAGAAGACCCTGCCTCGCCACTCCAGATGCCAGCTGGCTTCGGCCTCAGGAGTGGTATGGGTTTCTTGCAGGAAACTCACAGAATACCCTCCCTTCTGTAAAAAGGAGAGCACCTGGAACCTGCGAAACCTGTCCCTACAGCCATTTGCATTAAGCGTACCGATGCTCAAAGCCATTGGTAGTCAGGAGTTTTCCTTGTGCTTCCCACAGGTGCTCAGGGTGCTGAATCCTGAGTAGCCATGTGGGCTTGCAACAAGTGGTAAAACTTCCGGGTGCGAACATGGTCAAGAGTCCCGGAGTTTTTGGCCCTGTGGTTGGCCCTCATATATTCCATGAGAGAGTGGAGAATGAGTGAGCCATCCTTCCACCTCTCGAGGGCCAACTGCACCTTCATGTTTCTCTGCCCGTAGAGGGTACTTTCCAGGAACTCAGCTAGTTCCTGGGCAGGGATAACGGGAGTGAAGGAGTCCACCGACTCCATGGTGCCAGAGGACTCCTTGTCACTGAGCCCCAACTCCCCGGGCTCCTCTTGGCTGATGATCTCAAAACCCCCGCCCTTCCCTGCGGGGGTTAATTTTCTCAGCCTTAGAGTGGGCCCCCTCTTTGGTGTTTTCACGGGAGGGTCCACTCTACCCTCTATATTTGACCCTTGGGTGGAATGTTCAGGGACGACAAGTGGTGGTTGGGTGGAGGCAGTGGCCCCCCGAGTGATCTTGGGGGCCACAGAGGCACGCAGGGCCTTCACCGCTTCCTCTACCGCCACCTGGGCAGATGAGATGTCACAGGGGCCTGCAGTTATCGTGGGAGGGTACTCCTCAGCGAGTACCCCATGGGGAGGGTCCAGCCCAGAAGGCACCTCCAGTAGAGAGCCCAACGAAGACTCCCCACAAAGAGGGCCCACATCAGATGCCTCCCTGATGTAATTTGGAGCGCTCGCCAAAACACCCTCACCCATATCTGCCTCCCCCACTCCATCCCCTCACCCCCAGCCACCCCCTTAATCCCACTCCCAAAGTCATCCATGGGGGTCAGCCCAAGTTCATCCCCCTCCTCCGGTGACATGAGCTGGGGCATAGCCCCAGGTGTGCCACCTGAAGGCGGCACAGTCTGAGGGGGATCCTGGACGACCCCCGAGTCCCCGAAGTCAGCTGCGTCCGGTGTGGTAGGGCACCCAAAAGGACCCCTCCACAGACTCTGTGCTCTCTAGCAACAGCAGTTGTACCTGCCGCCTGAAGGACAGCACATGCCTCAGCACCCTATCCCTGCAGCCCAGCGGTATTTTTGTTATAGGAGACTTAATATCTCCCAGGGCTTGCAGGTGTGGGCGCATGAGGCTGTCTGGGAGGAAGGGGGGCACATTAGAAAGAATTATCCTAGTGCCCAACCCTTCCATGGGTTTAATGGGGATGTAGGTCCCCCCTACATCAATGCCCCTCTGCACCAGGGTGTGGGTGGAAGCCAGCGTACGGAGGAAGAAAACGCCCCTCCCATACATCTTGCTGGCTGCCACCACTGCAGAGGGACCCACTACATCCGCCACAGCCCTCACATAAGCCTCCATGCCCTGGCTAGGTGATATTGGGCACCTCACCCCATGCTTCCTGCTTAGACATGTGTGACCCCAGCGCTGTTGTTGCTGGGATTAATGCCTGCAGCTGCCACCTGCGCTCACGATGGAGCTGGGGCTGCAGGGGTTAAGCTACCAGCAGGATCTGGGGGAGGAGCGGCCAGGGCATTGGATGTACCAGGCCGAGGGCTGTGGCCATAGTTGGTGCTCCTAGGTACCCTAGGTCTTGGGGTCCGGTGCCCGGGTGCAGCCCCCGTTGCCCTACTATCCATCCTCCCCTTAGGCATTATATTGAAAAGCCTCTAGGTCAGGGGAGGAGGTAGTGTTCAGGGAGAGAGGTGCAGAAAGGAGCTGTCCCTTTAAGGACAAATTAACTACCTCTCTGCAAAGGGAGGGAAAAAAACCGCTTTTAAAAACCGCTGCAGTTTTTCCTTTCCCTCACTTATTAATTACTCTCTCTCTTGCAAGAAGCTGCACCACAATATTCCAAGCTTTAAAAACCACAGAGCTCCCAAATCCAAATGAAAAAAGGAATCAGCCTTAAATTAAAAGTGAATAAGAAAAAAACCAAACAACCAGTGGTGGGGGAGGGGAGAGGGGTTGAAGCTATAGTTACAAGCCCAGCCAAAGTACAGCTGTGCTGGGTTGAATCACTGCAGCCCCTGGGTGAAAAACAAAAACGGTTTTTAAACACCAAAATAAACTCAAAACCCTCTACAAAACACACAGTATGCTCCCCCACAGTTCCCACACCAAAATATAACAAGTAAAATGAATTTAGAAAAAAATAAACCTGATTCCACACCAAATGTTTGGGAGCTCTGCACACACGCTTCTGAGTGGGAGGAGGAGGGGGAGGGGGAGGAGGGAGAGGGGGGGGAGGGGGAGGAGGGAGAGGGGGGGGAGGGGGAGGAGGGGGAGGGGGAGGAGGGGGAGGGGGAGGGGGAGGAGGAGGAGGAGGAGGAAGGGGAGGAGGAGGGGGAGGAGGAAGGGGAGGAGGAGGGGGAGGAGGGCGAAGCCAGCCAATCAGTTGAACAGCAATTCTACTTGTTGCCAAGTAGAACAAAGAAAAACCAGCCAAACAAATATAAAAATTAAACCAAAAAGGGCACTGTAAATAAAATAAAGTGCACTAAAAATGAAGGGTCAATTCAAAAGAATCCGTAATAGGGGATACCGAGCAGAGTACCCCGCCTGACGCCCACTGGGAGGCAAACTCTGAAACCGTCCCAGTGGACTCGGCGTACGTGTACTTTGCCCGGATACGGGAGTGCACCAGCGCCCGGAACATGGCCACGATGTTTGTTGGGACCCCCTTCTCCAAACACTGCTTCCTGGTCTTATAAATGGCTAGCTTAGCCAATGCCAGGAGCAGGTTGACGAGGAGATCCTTAGGCTTATTGTCCCGGGACACTGGGCACCCAAAAATAAAAAGGTGAGGGGAAAAGTGCAGAAAGAACAGCAGGAGAAGGCTCCTCAAGGTGGATAAGAGGGGCTGCAGTCTGGCGCATCTTAAATAAATGTGGTACACGGACTCCTGCTCGCCACAGAAGGGACCGGTGGCGGGGGAGTCCGTGAAGTGGGCCAAATACTCTCCCATGCTCAGTGCACCGTGGAGGACTCTCCAACTCAAATCCCCGGCGGGACGGGGAACCAACTCCGAATAGAGTTCCCTCCACCGGGGCCTCTCGCCCTCGTTCGCAGGAAGTACCCGCCTCCAGATGGTATCAGGGCGGGTGACAAGGGCGAGGTAGTGCACTGTATGGAGCACGAGAGAGTACAGGCCTTTCCTCGGCATGCCGCGGAGACATGCCGGGGACATGTCCCCCAACCTGCTGAGGTTGGGGGAGAGAGGAGCCCGAGGGGGTTGTCGTGGTTTTGGTTCCACGCAAAGATCCGGAGAGCTTGGATTGATAGGTTGGCAGGGCTCTCCGGTCTGCAATACCCCCTCGATGAAGGTGCGTGAGTCGGGGTGGATCACATCTTTAATCTCCTGGATCAAACGACGAGGGACACGGGCAGTAGGCAGATCCATACGGTGCGCGAGCACATCTGCCCTTACCCAGTCCCGTCGCCCGTAGTCCAGGAGATCCCCGACTCTGGTTACCCGCACCAGGATTAGTCGGTGGCAGATATAGGGTGAATCCAACATCTGAGCCCCCACTGCTGAATTATACAGCAGGGCTCGGCAGGAAATCAACCCCCACCGCCTGTCCCTTCCTGGTCGCGGAGTTCTGGTTCCAGGCCTTTAGTAAGTCCCGGTAGTATGCCGGCAGCACCGATAAGTCTCTACCTAACCCCTCGGGCCTGATGATAAACAGTTGCCGGTCATACCCCATATTGCGCAGCTGGTGGAAGAAACTGGTCGCCAGCTGGCACCACTGCGGAGACGGATCTGCGAATAGGTATCTCTGCAGGTATTGGAGGCGGAAAGTATGTATCTGGGAGCGGACACACACCACTCCCTGTCCACCCTCCTCCAGAGGGAGGCACGCAACGTCCGCAGAGACCCAATGCTTCACCATCCAGAGAAAGTCCAGCAACTTCCTCTGGATTTTGCTGACAAATTCAGGGGTTGGACCCATGGCTATCAGCCGGTGCCACAGCTGACTGGCCACCAGCTGGTTGATCACCAGGGTCCTTCCCCTGAGGGAAAGTATTTTCGACAGATACACCCACGACCCCAGACGAGCGATAACTCGTTCTTCAAGATCACTGAAGTTTTCTGGGGCTGGGTTCTCCGCAGCAGACAGGTAGACTCCCAAATACTTGAGAGTATTGCTCCCCCACGAGACATTACGAAATGTGGGGGGCAAGGAGTCCACCTGTAAGGGACCCACCAAAAGGCCGGAGCACTTGGAGCAGTTGATCCGAGCAGAAAAGGCTGCGGTGTAGACCTCTTGGCACGCTTGTGCCCGCTCCAGATCATCTAGGTCCTGGGCCACGAGGAGCACGTCATCGGCATAGGCTGACAGGACTACCCACATGTCGGGCTCCCGCAGCACCAGCCCGGGGAGCTCCCTCCTCGGTAGGCAGAGGAAGGGATCGATGGCCAGCGCGTACAGTTGCCCGGACAAGGGGCACCCTTGACGTACTTCCCGACCAAACGCAAAAGGTGCCGTCAGGGACCAATTAATCTTCACCAGACACTCTGCAGAGGCGTACAGCATCCGCAGAAAGACCACAAATTGTGGGCCAAAGCCAAACGCCTGCAGGGTCTGCATGAGGTAACGGTGATCCACCCTGTCAAACGCCTTCTCCTGATCTAGGGACAGGAAGGCGAGTGACAGACCAGTCCTCTGCGCATGGTGTAGCAGGTCCCAGACCAGACAAATGTTGTCATGAATCCTCCGGCCCAGGATAGTATAGGACTGGTCGGGGTGAATCACCTCTGCCAGCACGGACTTGAACCTCAGCGAGAGCACTTTGGCTACGATCTTATAGTCTGTGCTGAGCTGGAGACCGGTCGGCAGTTAGAGATCTGGCGGAGATCCCCCTTCTTCGGCAGCAGAGACAGTACTGCCCGCCGACACGAAAGGGGCATCTCACCGGCCTCCAGGGCTTCGGCCAGGACCTCGGTGAAATCAGGTCCCAGCATCTCCCAGAAAACCGGAAGAACTCCACAGTCAGCCCGTCTAGCCCTGGCGCTTTTCCGCGGGACATGAGACTGAGGGCTTCAGAGAGCTCGGCCAGAGTCAATGGTAACTCAAGCCGCTCCCTTCCACCTTCACTAACCATGGGAAGCCCCTCCCATAAGACCCTGCATGCATTTGGCTGGATGGACCCCGGAGAGAAAAGATCTATGTAGAACCTCCGAGTTCTGTCCCAAATGCTCTCCAGGTTCATCAGAGGGGTACCGTCCTCTGCTAACAAGCAGGTGACATGTTTACGGTTTCCCTTCATTTTCTCCAGCGCGTAGAAGAGGCGCGACCCGCGACTCATCTCCCGAAGGAAGTGGATGCGGGATCGCACGTACGCCCCCCGAGCTCTCCGATCTTCCAAGTCTCGGAGAGCGCACTTCCTCTCTACGTACGCACTCTGCAGGTATTGGTCCCCTGCCACAGACAGCCGCTCCTCGAGATCGAGCACCTCTTCCTTAAGGGCCTCGATCTCAGCATTGCGCCGCCTGCTGGCACCTTTGGCGTGCTCTTGACAAACGAGGTGCAGTCGAACCTTGCCCACGTCCCACCACTGCTCTAACGTGGCAAAGTCTGACCTGCAACCTCTCCAGGCCATCCAAAAGTCCCGGACCGACGTCGCGAACCCATTGTCCTCCAACAACGTACTGTTGAAGTGCCAATAGGCGGCCAAGGGCACTGCTGGTAGTAGCGCCACCGTCACAGATGCACAATTGTGGTCCGAAAACGGCGCCAGCCTAATGGCACTGGACTGAGCTCGCGACAGGCTGTGGCTGGATATATACAGCCTGTCGATCTGGGACCAGGACATCCGTTCACCCATATACACCCTAACATGGGTGAACTCAGTGGATGCCCCGGGATGTTGTTCTTGCCAGACGTCTACCAAGGAGGTTCAGGCGATGATCTCCAGCAGGGTCGACGCAGAGTATGGGTGTGGCTCCAGACCATTCCGATCCAGAGCCTCGAGGGTGCAGTTGAAATCACCCCCGAGCACCACGTATTCATCCGCGTCGACTGTCTCCAGGTATTCAGTTATTCTGACGAAGAACTGCCTTCTCAGGGGTCCGGTGGAAGGTGCATACACGTTCAAGAAATTAAATGTGTAGTCCTCGTGCCGGACCCTGAGATGCAACAGGCGGCCTGGAACAAGAGTTTTGGCAAGCAGCAGCTCTGGTTGAAAGGACTCAGAGAACAGGGTCACCACCCCACTAGATGACGAAGTGAGGTGGCTGAAGAAGACCCTGCCTCGCCACTCCAGATGCCAGCTGGCTTCAGCCTCTGGAGTGGTATGGGTTTCCTGCAGGAAGCTCACAGAGTACCCTCCCTTCTGTAAAAAAAAGAGTACCTGGAACCTTCGAAACCCGTCCCTACAGCCATTTACGTTAAGCGTACCGATGCTCAAAGCCATTGGTAGTCAGGAGTTTTCCTTGTGCTTCCCACATGCGCTCAGGGTGCTGAACCCCAAGAAGCCTTTATGTGTTTTCGCAACAGTGATAAAACTTCCGGGCACGAACATGGTGATTGGACCCGGAGATTTTGGCCTTGTGGTTGGCTTTGATATATACTATGAGAGAGTGGAGAATGAACGACGCATCCTTCCACCTCTCGAGGCCCAACCGCACCATCGTGCTTCCTGACTTGTAAAGGGTATCTTCCAGGAACTCATCTAGCTCCTGGGCAGGGATAACGGGGGTCAAGGAGTCCACCGACTCCATGGTGCCAGAGGACTCCTCACTGAGCTCCAACTCCCCAAGCTCCTCCTGGCTGAAAAACTCAAAACCCCTGCCCGTCCCTGTGGGGGCCTTTCTAAGCCCTAGAGTGGGTCCCCTCCTCTATGTTTTCACGAGGGGTCCACTATACCCTTTATATTTAACCCCTGGGCAGGATGTTCAGGGGCCGCTGGTGGCGGCATGGCGGAGGCCAGAGAGGCACACAGTGCCCTCCTAGTCTCTTCTACCGCCACGTGGATAAACTAGATGCCACAGGTGCCTGCAGGAATTGCGGGAGGGCACTCTTCAGCAAGCACCCCATAGGGAGGGTCCAGCCCAGTAGTCACCTCCAGCAAAGAGCCTAACCAAGACTCCCCACAAAGAGGGCTCAAATCAGACCTCTCCCAGATGTGATCTGGAGTGCTCGCCAAAACACCCCCACCCACACCTGCCTCCCCCGCTCCATCCCCCAAACTCCCAACCATGGGGGTCAGCCCTAGCCCATCCCCCTCCTCCAGTGACACAAGCCGGGGCTTAGCCCCAGGTGTGCCACCCGAAGCGGCACAGCCGGAGGGGGATCCTGGCTGGACCCCCGAGTCCCCGAAGACAGCTGCGTCCGGTGTGGCAGATTCACCGAAACACAAGTCCCCGGGGAGTACCCTCCAACTGAGAGAGGTATTGGAAGGCTCCCCAACGTCTATATCCAGGGGCAAAGCCTTATGCTGTTGCGCATTCTGGCCTTCCACCCCAGAGACGCCGGGTACCTCCTCTTGCATTCCCTCCAGATCTTCGAGGGGGGGGTACTGTATATTTATGGGGTCCGGCTCACACTGGCTAATCCTAACCAGTGGGCCGGACAGGACCACCCTGTGCGGAACTGATGTTGCGTTCCGCTTCGGAGACTTCAGAGAGCAAATGTAATATGGTTCACCCTCCTCGACCTCCTCAATCACTCTCTTGTTTTTAGTTTTAAATTCCTTCTTCCTGGGAATTGATTTCCTAGGCGAGGGTGCCGCTGCCTCCTCAGCAGGAGCTTTCTCCCGCTCCCCCGCACCCTGTATGGTGCTTACATTGGGGGTAGGGGTTCATGGGGGGAGACAGCGACAACAGAGGGTTGCTGTTCCAGGGTGACTTTTCCTTTCTCCCTCTTTTTTTGGGGGAGAGGTGCAGACGTCACTGTCCGAGATGGGGCAGCGACATCTCCTACGGTCACAGGGGGGACCTGGGCCCTTGAGGGCCCCGCTGTGGTGGGCACAGCGGTACAGGGTGTCTTAGTAGAGGGAGGTGTGGGTACAGGAGCTGGGATGGGTCTTCTGTTCCCTTTTGGGCAACTCCTACGAGTGTGCCTTGCTCCATGCACAAATAGCACCTAACGCCCTCCGTGCCATAGTACACCGTGTACATTATGCCCTTGTAGGGCACCCCAAAAGACCCCTCCACAGACTCTGTGCTCCCCGGCAGCAGCAGTTGTACCTGCCGCCTAAAGGAGAGCACATGCCTCAGCGCCCTATCCCTGCAGCCCAGCGGTATTTTTGTTATAGGAGACTTAATATCTCCCAGGGCTTGCAGGTGTGGGTGCATGAGGCTGTCTGGGAGGAAAGGGGGCACATTGGAAAGGATGATCCTAGTGCCCAACCCTTCCATGGGTTCAATGGGGATGTAGGTCCCCCCTACAACAATGCCTTTCTGCACCAGGGTGTGGGTGGCAGCCAGCGTACGGAGGAAGAAAACACCCCTCTCGTACATCTTGCTGGCTGCCACCACAGCAGAGTGACCCACTACATCCGCCACAGCCCTCACATAAGTTTCCATGCTCAGGCCAGGTGACATTGGGCACCTCAACCCAAGCTTCCTGCTCAGACAGGGCGTGGCCCCAGCATTGTTTTTGCTGGGGTCAACGCCTGCAGCTGTCACCAGCGCCCATGATGGAGCTGGGGCTGCAGGGGTTAAGCTGCCAGCAGGAGCTGGGGGAGGTGCAGCCAGGGCACTGGAAGTACCAGGCTTAGGGCTATGGCTATAATTTGTAATATTAGGGACCTTAGGTTTTGGGGTCCGGTGTCCGGGTGTGGCCCCCGTTGCTGTACTATTCCTCTTCCCCTTAGGCATGATAATGAAAGGCCTCTAAGTCAGGGGAAGGAGGTAGTGTTCAGGGAGAGAGGAGCAGAAAGGAGCTGTCCCTTTAAAGACAAATTAACTACCTCTCTACAAAGGAAGGGAAAAAAACAGCTTTTAAAAACCGCTGCCATTTTCCCTTATATTCCCTTATTAATTACTATCTCTCTTGCAAGAAGCTGCACCACAATATTTTTAAAGTTTTAAAGAAAAACACAGAGCTCCCAAATCCAAATGAAAAAGGAATCAGCCTTAAATTAAAAGTGAATTAGATGAAAAAACAAACAACCAGTGGTGGGGGAGGGGAGAGGGGTTGAAGCTACAGTTACCAGCCCAGCCAAAGTGCCGCTGTGCTGGGTTGAATCACTGCAGCCCCTGGGTGAAAAACACACAGTATGCTCCCCCACAGTTCCCACACCAAAATATAACAAGTCAAATAAATTTAGAAAAAAATAAACCTGATTCCACACCATATGTTTGGGAGCTCTGCACACACGCTTCTGAG
The DNA here is from genome assembly GCF_040206685.1 of Ascaphus truei. Taxonomy (NCBI): domain Eukaryota; kingdom Metazoa; phylum Chordata; class Amphibia; order Anura; family Ascaphidae; genus Ascaphus; species Ascaphus truei. Next base: position 158,125,178 of record NC_134485.1, read on the forward strand.
GGGGAGGAGGAGGGGGAGCAGCACTAATAAACCCAGAACTAAACCCTGCCTACAACAAAATGTCTTAAACTTGAGGCTGCACCCCTATTTATAATAATAATAATAATAGTATGTCCTTGTATAGCACTGCTAGTTTTACGTAGCACTTTAGAGACATTTTGCAGACACTGTCCCTGCCCCGTGGAGCTTACAATCTATGTTTTTGGTGCCTGAAGCACAGGGAGATAAAGTGATTTGCCCAAAGTCACAAGGATCTGACACCAGGAATTGAACTAGGTTCCCCTGCTTCAAACTCTGTTCCAGTCAGTGTCTTTATTCACGGAGCCACTTCTTCTCCTTGCTCTCCTATTTACAGGTGCACCAACGAGTATTCTAAAACTTCAGGGTAAAAGAACAATGTTCTAAGATAGTGCTACAAATGACCAGGGTTGATAGCAATATAAGCAATCTTGATTAAAGAGCGTTAATCAACGGTAGGTTTTAAACACAAGTGAGTGCTGGGGTATGCAGGTGGGCGTACATAAGAGACATATATATATGATCCTGGTGAGTGCTGTAAGCAGAGATATATAAACCCTACCACATCACTCCCAATGAGGACACAGTCTCAGACCGCCTGAAATCACCAGTATAATACCTCCCAGTAATGCAATAATGCAAAGAAACTCACGTGAACCATGCCCGTTTTACTCCTGAATGTGCGTGCTTCTGCTGGGTAAAGTAGATATTCTGGTAGCCACAGGATGCGGTAGTGCAGAGCCCAGCGTTACGCGTAAGACGAGGACATCTTGCACCCATACCTGTCTGCACCATGACGTGTCAATAAAGAAAACTTTTGGCTCTTCATCACTGCTGTCCTGTGGAGTCCTGTTGTTCCGCTGTGCTCTGCACTACCGCATCCTGTGGCTACCAGAGTATTCTAAAACTTGCCTTAAACTTGCCTTGGAAAATCTGGTGCTATCACCAGGTACATGCTGCAAACATTTCAGTGACATTTCTGCAGAGAGTAATGGCCCATAGGGATAACACAGCAGGGGTCCCTGGCAGTCCCATTCAGTTTGAATGGGACTGCCATGGACCCCCTCTGTTAATCTGATGGGCCATTAGTCTGTGTGCAGAAATGTAACTGAAATGTTGCAGCATGTACCCAGCATGTACCCAGCATGTACCTGGGTCTTGTTGGGGATTGCACCAGATTTGTTTTAGAATATGCGTTGGCACTACAGTATATATTACTCTCATAATAATTCCATTTTACGTATTCGGATTCCATTTACAGGTTCAGATTCTGACTATCGGATGGATGTTTAATAATAGGGAAAAAAAACTGAATCTGCCTTTTTGAGACTGCTCCATTGAATTCTGTGGCTTAAAGTAACTGGCCAATCCACAGTGGATGCAGCCGAACATTTTGCCCATCTCTGTCAATAGTCATCAAACACTGTTTGCCATTATAATGCGCAGTTGAAAATTTACCTCCTTAAATGAAGAATCACATTACATTATTTATGCCTACATGACTCATTCCAGATGCACGGGCCTTCCTAACTTGTACTTTTAATAAATGCACTTTTACACCTGCTGTGTCTGTAGGTGTCCCAATACACCACTTAGATTGTAATCTCTTCAGGGCAGGGTCTCACTTTGCATTATGTCATAATTTACTTGCTGCTTTTATCCCCATTGTTTGTATTTTGTTTTCCCTGTTTTGAAATTGTATAAAGCTCTGAGTAGACTGTTGGTGCTACCTAAATATAATTATACATACAGATGTAGACAGACTAACATCCCCCTGAGCCTTTCCCACAGCTGGACAATGCAGCAGTTGGTTTCCCGCGGTATTCCCAGGCCGTGGGGATGCTTTTGTCTGGCTACATCTGTGTGTGTGTGTGTGTGTGTGTGTGTGTGTATGTATATATATATATATATATATATATATATATATATATATATATATATATATATATATATATATATATATATATATATACCATGGTGAGCTAATGCCACTTAGAAAATCTGCCGCATAATTGTGTGTTTCAGACAATTGTTTAGACATCACCTTTGTGAGGATTCAGCATCCTACAGGGTAAGAAAAAAATAATACAGAAACATGGTGCAAGGATGAGAGATACATCTTGTCTATGCACTGGATTTGGTTTTGCATTCAGTATATATTTCCTTAAGTGATGTGTGTCTTGTACAGGATATGATTGCTAAGCTCTAAAGAGCCTCATATAAAGCAGATGTGACCCAAGGCTTTTTGCAGAGCAGGACATGATCAGAGAGTGAATGAGATTCTGTGTTACTTCCCTGACACACTTAAGAAGGATAAGTACATAATTTGCCTAGCTTTATTTTTATTATCCTGTCAAAGACTCAACAAAGGGAAAATACAGCCTATCTCTACTCAGACTGGGATAACAACCCTAAGACTTATCAACACCTTTTTCTGTGCAAATACAGAAGTCTGACCATGTAAAAAGCTGGCATACATAGTGGCTACATATAACGGTAATGGAACCGAAATGAATATGCTAATATACAATTTACACATAAACGGGATTCATACATACTGTATGTGAATGGCACTTTATTGCATATTAAAAAAATAATATACTGGAAAGTCCCATAAGCAGCAATTAATGCTGCAACTATTAAGAATATATTGTTTTGGGACCGTTTGAAATGGCTGGTTCCACTCTCCAAACTGTTTAATTCATGTCATAGACTGGTTAAACTGCAGACAAAATATTTGCTGATCGAAAAGGGCAGGAGCATCCACAAATTTGACTTGATCAGGGTTAAGATGAGCAGCATCGTTTTTATAACCCCACAATACCCAGGAAAAGGGTCTTTTCAGTTATGTTTTTTTTTTTTTTTACATATTGAAGCTACTGGAAGATGACAGAATGAAATATGGGAGCTGGACGATAAAGGAAATTGCACCATGAACATTTTTTTTAAAGGAACTTTTTTATTTTAAAGGATGGTTGCATGGGCAGCTTTAATAAGTTTAGTCATTTACATCTTAGGCTGCGTCCCCGCTGGCACTGAGCGTGCTTGACGCGTTCACTTCTGTGCATGTGAATCAGCCCATTAACGCTCATGCGCGCTTGTGCACGGGCACGTACGCTCTCCCAAGCTTGGCGCTTGGGGAGGCCGAGAAATTTGAGCTTGATGCGCTCTCAGCTGAGGTAACTGCATACAGAACACAGCCACACACACAGCCATATACACACATACAGCCACACACTCACACACACTCACACACACACACAAACATACTGTACACAAACACATATATTACACACACAAATGGCACCTATCCATTCCCCCCGCTCCCACTTGCAAAATTAGGCAGGACACTCTGCCCTCATGCTTTGAGAGTTGGTGACGTCACCGCTCTCAAGCATGAGCGCGATCAGTGCCAGCGGGGACGCGGCCTTAGTTTCTAAATCTGGATTGCATTGACATCTCATGATGATCAGGACACAGCTGGCAAATCTATCTATAGTCTCCAATATCGTTAAAGCAAAAAAAAATGATACCTTGTATATTTTGGTTTTAACAAGTAGCTTAACTGTTATATAAATTATAGCAATACCTCACAGCAATGTCACTTTGCAAGGCTGAAAATACAATCACTCCCCCATCATGCATTTATTCTAGAATATGAGAAGCTAATTTTAGATTAGGTTGTATAGAGGCACTCCAGTGAAAATACACATTGCATGAAATCTATTATAGGCTCAGAAATATTAATCTACAACATTTAATTTTACCAAAATAGATCATGTTTGACACAATCAAGAAGGTGCATTTATAAAGGGGAAACAAGTAATTTATATGAAAATAATTGTTATGAAGAGATGAAATGGTGTCTCTGTCTCACTTGTGAACAAAGAACATTCATGCATTTCTTCTCACTATTTTCATGTCGCTCTGACTACGAGATTTTCATTGTTCCTGAGTGCGACGGAGACACAATCTCATCTCTTTTTTTTTTTAACTTGTATTTTTTATTTTTGTGAAAATACAGCATATATACATTTTATTTCCAGTACTGTGACATGCATTATTCATATCTCTTATGTATAACAGCTGAGCGCAAACATTGTCATCAAAACATAGTTATAAGTATTGACATAATCTTAAATAATAAATAATCATAAAGTAAAGTTAGGTGGGGGGGGGGAGGGGAAGAGGGTGGGAGGGGGAGGGAGGACGGGATGCCGCGACTCTGCTCATCGCCTCCGAGACCGATGTCTAGTTTAATTTGTTGCTGCTGGGTGGGCTACTCCATCACCGGAGAACGCATCTAGCTACTATTAAAGCAAAACGGTGGAACTCTCCACCCCAGGGATGTCTGTCTGGGCCAGCCAAGGCGTCCAGACTTTTAGGAAATTTTCGCCAGTGTCATTGACTAAACTTGTCAATTTTTCCATCTGGCATATGAACCAAATTTTGTTCCGAATTTTGGGGATAACAGGAATTTCACTTTGTTTCCATAATGCTGCGATCTCGCACCGCACGGCTGTAGCAAAATGAGCTATTAGTTTAAGAGTTGCCTTTGAGAAGCCCTGTCGTGCTCTTCCCAAAAGGAAGAGCCCGGGGTCAAATGGGATGTCGAGGCCTAAAAGCCTCTGAAGCCAATTGATGATTTTTTTCCATAGTGGACTCAGCCGGGGGCAGGACCACAGCATATGTAACAGATCAGCGGGTTCTCCACACTGTCTAGGACAGAGCGGAGAACTACCGTGTACAAATTTGGATAGTCTAAGCGGGGTGAGGTACCACCTCATTAGGACCTTATATGCGTTCTCCTTTAATGTTGTGCAAATCGAGCTCTTAGCAGCTGTTGTTGCTATTTGTGTCCACTCGTCTAAATCTAGGGTCTCCCCTAAGTCTGTTTCCCATTTTAGCATGTAGCCTAGTTTGTGGGTGACTTTAATTCCAGAACCGATCACTTCTCTATACATCTGCGATGTGAGTCCCTTCGTATTAGTCTCATTCAGACAGAGCTTTTCGAAAGTTGTCAATGGTGGATATGGGGTTGAGTTGTTGTAAAAGGCTCTGATCTGGAGGTATCTATAGAATTCTGATTGTGGGATATTTTTCTCTTCTCTAATTTGTGCAAATGATATGAGTTTGTTGTCCACCACCAGATCTTGTAATCTCATAATATTATGCTGTTTCCAAATTTGAAAGTTAGCGCTAGGCATACCCGGAGCAAAGTGTGGGTTACCCCATAGGGTTGTCATCAGGGATTTTTTGGACGTAAGTCCGCATCGAAATTTGGTAACATCCCAGATTGCTAATGAGTTGGTCATTGAGGATAGCGGCTGAAGTATAGCGGATTTTCTTGCTATTTTTGGAGTCCATAATAGGTTGCTTAGTTCCAATGGGGAACAGGCTTTGCTTTCCAATGCGACCCATCGCTTCAAATCAGGGTTTGTTTGCCATTGGGAGAGTTGACATAATTGGGCCGCTCGATAGTATGAAATTAAGCAAGGTACTGCTAAGCCCCCTTCTGTTGGGTGTTTCATTAGGATCTGACTATTTATTCTAGGTTTTTTGCCTCCCCAAATAAATGTAAAAATGGCGGATTGTAGATCTCTAATTTCCTTCAAATTTAACGGTACTGGGAGGGTTTGGAATAAGTATAAGATGCGTGGGAGAACATTCATTTTTATGCTATATATTTTTCCTATCCAAGAGATATTGAATTTCGCCCACCTTCTTATATCCTCCTTCAGTGCTTTAATTAATTTGGGATAGTTTGCTTTATAAATTGATTTATATTCACTTGTAATAAATACCCCTAAGTATTTAATTGCCTTAGGTTGCCAGCGAAAGTTGAAGTTTAAAGAGATCAGTTTTTCTTCTGGTTTTGGAATGGTAACGTTCAGGGCTTCTGACTTTGACTGGTTTATTTTAAATCCTGAAATTTTGTTGAACTTATCTAATAGGCTGAAGAGGTTAGGGAGGGAGGTGAGTGGTTTAGACAAGACCATTAGCACATCGTCAGCATAGAGGGCTATTTTGTGGGATTGATTATCTAATTTGAGACCGGAAATATCCGGATTCTCTCTCACATGTGCCGCTAACGGTTCCATGCACATGGCAAAGAGTAAGGGCGAGAGGGGGCAACCCTGTCTCGTGCCACTCTTGATCTTAAATATGTCCGAGGGGTAGCCTTGGTGCATCACTTTGGCTGTCGGACCAGAGTACAGCGCCATAATAGCTGATATTAATTTATTCTCGAAACCAAATGCTCCAAGTGTAGCTTTTAAGTATGCCCAGTCGATCCTATCAAAGGCCTTTTCTGCATCTAGACTTAACACCATAATTTTTACTTTTTGCGATTTGGCTACTTCTAGCAGATCAACGATTCGACGGATATTATCTCCCGCTTGTCTATCTTTAATGAATCCGACTTGATCTGGGTGTATTAGTCTAGGTAGGATCTGACTTAATCTATTGGCAATCAATTTAGCATAGATTTTAATGTCCGTGTTGATAAGCGAGATAGGTCTATAACTTTTACAATCTAATGGGTCTTTGCCAGATTTATGAATTACGGAGATTGACGCTTGGAGCATGTTTTCGGGGAAGGGTTGTCCTGCCAAAACCGCGTTGAACATTTTGAGCAGGTATGGGGCCAAAATTTTGCTGAATTTTTTATAATAGAGGCCCGAGAAGCCATCTGGACCCGGGGCCTTCGAGGTCTTAAGGTTGTCTATAACTAGATCTAGCTCTTCTATGGTAAAGTCGAGACTCAGTCGCCCTCTCTCCTCAACCGTCAGCTTTGGTAGTTTTGAACTCGAGAGAAATGACTCACGAGATTGTTCGGTATTTTGGTTATGTACTATTTTATCCCCATTATATAGTTTCTCATAGAATGACTTGAATTCTTCAACAATTACAGATGGATTGCCAGAGATAGAGCCCGAGGATCTTTTAATGGCTTGTATACTATAATTAGGGGGTCTGTCTCTCAGTTTGTTGGCGAGCATAGTATCTGGCTTATTTGCTTTATCGAAAAATTTCCTCTTTGACCAATTCAGGGACATATCAGCCTGGGATGTTAATAGAAGATTTATTTCTATTTTGGCATCTCTTATTGGTTTGAGTAGGTTGGGGTTATTGGATTGTTTATGTTTGTCTTCTAGGGTTTTCAATTTAGGTTGTAGTAAATTTAACTTGTATTCACGTTCTCTCTTTTTTCTAGACGCTATACTAATAAGTGTGCCCCTGAGCGTGGCTTTATGAGCCTCCCATAGGGATAGATAGGAGTCTACTGAACCATCGTTCAGTTGGAAAAATTGCTCTATTTCGTTGGCCACTAATTGAGCGGTGAAAGGGTTCTTTAATAGGGCTTCATTAAGTTTCCAGTTTGCTCTAGGTCTGTCCAGAATTAGCTGGGTGCACCGTAGCTCTATAGGCGCATGATCTGACCATGAAATATCATGGATCCCTGTATGGGAGATCTGCGGGACCAGTCTGCTAGAGATAAAGAAGTAATCGATTCTGCTATAAGTTGAATGCGGGTGGGAGAAGAAGGTATAATCCCTGTCGTGGGGGTGTTGTTCCCGCCATATGTCTAGCAGTTGGTTTTTTGCTAGACCCCTACGTAGGGCCTTTGGGATAGCCTTTGGGTAACGCTGAGTTTGATGTGACCTATCGAGCTTGGGATTTAGAGCTAGGTTAAAGTCTCCTGCTACAATTATGGGACCCTTGGCAGTTGTATGTAGTTTGTTGAAAAAGGTCGTGAAGAATTGTGGCTCTTGGATATTGGGGGCATACAGTGTTGCCAATGTTAGTGGTTGATTATTTAGGGTGCCTATTAGGATTAGGTATCTGCCTTCCTTATCTTTGAGGGTTTTCTCTAGATGGAAAGGGCATTTATTGTGAAAGATGATGGCTACTCCTCGTTTTTTTGTAGTAGACGAGGAGGTATAGAATTGTCGGAAGTGTTTGTCCAGGTATTTTGGAGTGTTCTTAGAGCTAAAGTGTGTTTCCTGGATTAGGATAATGTCCGCCTGCTTTCTTTGATAGTCAGTACAAGCTACTGTACAAGCTATTTTAAAAAAAATGTACACATTTATTACAAAATCGTAACAAAGACTGGACAGTGTTTTGCTCATTCTTTCTCTTGCTTGGGCTATTGAGGCCTTTTACATTGTGAGATAATATAGTCAGCCCCATGGTAAGATGTATTGGAGGGCTAGTGTAAGTGGGATCTGTGTGTTATACAGAGTGGTGGGGTGTGGTACCTGTACATCCAGTGTCTTTGGAGCGATTGTGTTGCAGAGGCGGTCATTGATTTCGGACAGATGTCGCGGCATTCCGGTGGGGAGGGGAGGGGGAGGAAAGGAGACAAAAAACATTAGTAACATAAACAACAGTGGAGAACCACTAAGGGTCAAAGACTCTTGTGGATCTCTTGCCTTTGGGAGGGCAAATTGCCAGCAATTATCTGCACAGCCTGTGCAGTTGCCCCTGGAGTTTGGGGCATGCTCCTCCCAGAGGACTTTGTGGCTTGTCCTATAATAAGCTAGGACATGCCATGTCGGCTTCATGACGATAGCCAGGGAAGGGAGAAGACTCCCCCTCGACTTTTGTGGATGAAAATACAACTAGCGTGAACTTTGCATAACAACAATTTTTTTTTTTTTTTTCCCCCATTATTTTTATTTTATTTTTTATATGGGGATAAGGTAACCCAGAGACCAGCCAGGCGGACGCTATGGTGGATGTCTGCATTAAGGGGACAGCTACCTGTCAGGAGAGTAGTTCCTCATAGGGAGGGATTTATACTAGGGGGGTCTCAGCTGTGGGATCAGTGCTCTTACGATGCTAAGAAGGGCATTGATAATGTGGAGATCACTAGTTAGCACCTCTAGCTCACAGTCCCTCCCTTGCTTGTCTTCCCCAGGTATCGCACAATATATATAATACAGGCGGCAGGGGGGGGGAGGGGGCGAACCATGACTCTCTTTCTATATAGTGGCGGTCATGCCCCGTGTCCCATCGCCCCCACCCCACCCAACCCCCTCCGATAAACACTGACCCACCCCCCCCATCACATTGGGTGTTCTGTGCCACTATGCCCATGGGTGTGCACATTCCCCCCAGGACTAACGGGAAGTCCTTTGTGATGACGCCTCCATGACGCCGCAGGATCAGCTGTCCACACCGAGGGGTGAGTTGGGCGTGGATATGGGGGGAGAAGCGGCCGCCAGATGCGTCAACCGCATATATCGGGACTCTTTAGTGTGCCCCCTGTAGGGAGTGGGGGGCGCCCCCGTCATCTGTGTCTCCCTCTTCTGCAGTGCTGCATGGACCCTTCAAGATGGCTGCTGGCCGCCTCCGAGTGCAGAGCGCTTCCGCGGGGGTAGCAAGATGGCCGCCGTCTCAAACCAAACTTTTGAAGGTCCCAACTTTATGGACAACGTGGATGGACAAACGAGCAGTCCAGTGGTCGTGCCGCTTTAAGGCTCAACTGGTTGTTGCCGGACCTCAGTTAAGGGCCATATCCCGTGACTTGCTGCGTTGGCGAGTCACTCGGTTCCAGCCCGGCTCCGGGGAGGCTGTTTCTGCGACTTGCAGGTGCGTAATTTGTTCCTTGAGGCCCAGCTTCACTAGAAAGCGGTCTTGGTCTTCAGGGGAGCGTAGTATGTGTGCGGCTCCATTCTTTAGGACCTGGAGACCGAAGGGGAATACCCACCGGTACCTGATCCCCTTGTCTCGGAGGAGTCTGGTGACCGGGCCAATGGCTTTGCGCTTAAGCAGGGTAGTCGGTGAGAGGTCCTGGAAAATCAGGAGTTTGATCCCCTCAAACTCCACGGATCCCTTTGCGCGTGCGATTTGGCAGACTGCTTCTTTAATTCTAAAAAAGTGTAGCCTTGCGATGATGTCTCTCGGGGGATCGTTTGGCTGGGGCTTGGACCTGAGGGCCCTGTGACATCTGTCAAGATGGAGATCCGCTTCAGGCCTGTCAGGGAACAGGCTTGTCAGCCATTTTGTGAGGAACTCCTCCGGATCAGCGATCTCCTCAGGGATTCCTCTCACCCTGATGTTGTTGCGCCGATCGCGGTTTTCGGCATCTTCTTGTTTAAGCGCAAGTTCATTTATTTGTGCCTGCAAGTTTGTGGTCACTTTTCAGTTTTGCGGACCGCTTTGATCGTTGAATCTAGCCGCGTCTCTACTTCGTCGGTTCTGGCGCCAATTCCGGCAATGTCTCTGCGAAGATCAGAGAGTTCAGAGTGTAAGTGAGATTTTAGTTCATCACAGAACTCTCTCATGATCCTGCGTGTCATAGCTTCCGTGGACCGGAGTTCTGATTGTTCCATAGGCGGATCATCCTCAGAATCAGAAGTGACATGCGGTAGTGAGGGTCCCATTCTGTGGGTGCGGGCCGGATCAGTTTTATTAAAGTAGGTAGTGAGAACTGCCTTGGTTTTGCCCGATTTTGTTTTGGCTTGCATCTCTGTATGCTCCTATCGTGATTTAATCCCGTTTTGTGGCGTTCACGCTAGTTTTAGTGCACTTTAAATGCTTCTAGTCTGGCGAGGGGGAAGGAGCTCTTCACTCACGCATCCATTCCCTTAGCCTTCGCGCATGCGCCTTCATTTCTTTATTTTTTAATCGTAGGTAGCCAAGCATTGGGGAGCTCCAACGTCAGGGGAGGTTTTTCTGCACAGTGGCTGTATATATATATTTTTTTTTCCTTTTTTTTTTTTTTATTGTGAAGATTAGGGCTGGGGAGAGAGTGTGTTGGAATACAACTCAGAGCCCTGTTTTTCAGCTTTTCTGTGGTGCATATGCTTGTGTGTTACTCAGGCTGGTTAGTTTTTGTGTTTTGGTGTTTTTTATTTATTTATGTGCCTGGGGGGAGATATACCTTTAAATCCAACCTGCGGCGGCCATCTTGGATTTCGCCGACACGCAGGCTGGAACGCAGAGATCCAGGCAGCTCCGATCCTGCTGTAGCAGCTGTTCTCAGCCCCCCTCCGCACCACAACAGTGCAGGCAGATCGATGGCAGCACAGGGAGGCCGGGGGGAATAGCAGGAAGGCGCGCTGGTCAGATTTTCTGCCGGCCGGGAGAGGTAAGGGCTGCGTGCAGCTACAGAGCCATGGCGGCCATGTTAATTAGCCTCCAGTCGCACCCGAGCCCTCCGCCACCCCCGCAGACCCCACAGGTAGTCTCAGTCCCCAGTAGGGACGGCAGGAGGTGTGTGGGGGGGGGGAGCGCAGGACCACGGAGCAGGAAGGCGCGCTCTGACGGACCGCTGGCCGGGGGAAGGTATGACCGGTACTCAGCTCTCTCTCCCTCACAGAGCAATGGCAGCCATTTTGGGTGCCATGTCCCGCTGATAGTCTGCTGGCTACTCCCTCACTTCTTCCTCCAGAGCGCGCAGGGGGAGATATGCTCAGGCGGGGGACAGGCTGCAGCACTCGTGAGGAAGGGCGATCAGGCCCCGGGGGACTGAGGCTCAGGTGTGGGTACAGCTCGCAGCACCCGTGAGCCCCCTAGGTGGAATGGCGCCGAGTGACAGGGGTGTGTAGCGCTCGGGAATAGGGAGACAGGCTTGGCAGTTGACAGCTCTGCTACAGCCGAGACCCGTGGGAGGAGGGGTGTCCAGGAAGAGAGATTTTCCTAATTTGGGTTGGCAGGAGTGGGAGGCAGACCAGGTTCCAATTTAATTGTTTAAAGGGGGGTTGGGGGGACAGATCTGCGAGTCAGCTCGCCTGTGTATTCTCCAGGGTCTCAAGAGGAGAGGGCAGAATCCAACTTACGTTTTTTCAGCTCTGTTCTTATACTTTTCTGTTCTGTGATAAAGTCAAATATGTTGTATTTTGCATCTGTGTGTGAGTGCCTGATTTTATGGTTTTATTGAGTGCCTGTTTATCCGTTTGATACTGCAGGGCCTCGTGTCTCTTCGGCCTACAGTAGGTTTACATGCAGCCACACCATCTAGGCCCCATAAGTGGGTAATTTCCCCAAATATAGTCCGATTTGATCAAGTCTCAGTTTGTGGTGATCCCCAGCTCTACTACACTCTAAATCTGTGTCTTTTTTGGTAATTAGAGCGACGATGCCCTGTGATGGATAAAGCTTGTGGTTTTGCTATCCAGGAGCTTAAGCACTACACGTCCATCTTGCCTGAGCTCCAAGCCACGCCCCCCAATCTCATCTCTTTTTAGTACTTTTTTAAAGTAACTGGATTCACTCAGCCCAGTCTGCATTGAATAACAATTCTAGCTAATTCAGGTGCCTCCACCCTTTCTGTGTTTGCTGAAAATAATTATTGTTTAGCACACCGTAAGCTATTGTTCTAAGTAGATAAGAACAAAGAAAAAGCAGGCACCGTTGCTCAGGAAAAAGGCAAAAAACTGTAAATAAGTCAAGGAGAGATTTGACCCTAAAAAAATATTTCATGGAGCCAAGAATCGAATACAGCTACATTACAGGGTACAGGAGATCCCCACCAATGCGTTTCGAGCGTAGCTCTTTATCTTTATGCCGCATGCAGCCCGCTCACTGTGCGGCCCGCGGCGGCGGAAGTGGCTTTCCCCCTCCTCCTCCCTCCCGAGTCCGCTCAACCTCCCCCGAGTCCGCTCTCCCTCTCCGCTGCGAGTCAAGCCTGCTCTCCCCCTCAGCCCGCTCTCAAGACTGCATGCTCTAGCAGTGCAGCACTTCCACCATGCCTGCTCTGCCGCCATGATCTGTGATGCAGGGGAGTGAGTGGAGGTATAGGGGAGGTGCAGGGGCTGATGTGAGGTGAGGAGGTGCAGGGGGATATGTGAGGTGCAGGGGGATATGTGAGGTGCAGGGGGATATGTGCGAGGGGTGATGTGCAGGAGGGGTGATGTGTAGGAGGGATGATGTGCATGAGTCGCGCATGGGCAGCAGCACCAGAGGAGAAGAGGACACGGAGCGCCCCCTGTGTCCCACTGCAAGGAATCCACTCCTGGCTTTGATTATAGCTTTTGCAGACTTCTGCAGTTGCAAAAGTTTCCTCTAGCAATCAATGGCACATGTGCTGCTTCTCATTGCAGCTTCTGCCCTGTGCTACATCATTGGAGGAATACTCACACACCCTCCTCCTGTGATTGGATTTCCGCCCTTTATATCCTGGGCGTTGGCACTGAAACAGTGCCGAGCATAATCTCCTACCTGGGACGTTACTGTCTCTGCCACAAACCGCCCCAGGCCTCTCTCCTAGCGTTCTTACCTTCCAAGTTCCTGAGTATCCAGAGGCCTGTTCTTTCTCCTGTGCTGAAGCGTGTTGCCAGCACCGGTACCTGCTGCATTCCCTCCTAGCAGTGGCTACCCTTCCTTTCCTGCGGCCTGCTGCTATCCCCTTGCAGTGGCCTGCCTTGGACTTCTGCGCTGAAGCGTTGGTTCTCCCCGACACTGCCCTGCGGTGAACTTCGGCCAGCCTGCTGTCTCTTCCTGCTGAGATCGGCATCATGGGCAGAGGCCGCTCCTCGCGCAGAAGCCACTCCCGCGCTCACGCTCCTAAGCTGAAGCGGGGAACTCCTATCTGCTTGTTGCCGATTCCTTGCTACGACTACGACCTCCCGGATGTCTTCTATCCTGACCCTGCTTCGGCCATCGATTGTCCTGTCTTCTCCTACCCCGACTTTGGCTTCAATAACGACGATGCTGCCTTCTCCAATCCTGACCCTGCGATGTACGACTACGAACTGCGCACTATGGATCAGTCTGCGCGGACTAAGGTCGGTGATAATGTAACCTCACCTCAGCCCCGCGGTCCGGTCCCTGTTTGTGGCGAGCATCGGCGTAACAGTATGCTCGGCCAACACAAACCGGACCGCGCCGTGGCGGGGGTAGGCAATTTTCCAACTGAAGTTATGTCCCGGCCTGCGTACCAGTCCTACTATGAAGGCCAGTATCTGTGTGAAATAATAGCCTTGATTGAAGACCTGTATACGTATGAAGGTTTAACCCCTTTGCAAAGACAATGCCGTTGTGATCTCTTTCTTAAGGCTTGCTGCATCCAGAACTTAAAACAGTCTCTAGCCGATTGTATACGCTCCCCTGATTCCCCTTTAACCTGGGATAACGTGTACCCTATGGAACTGGCCGACGCCCAAGAGGCACTCTATGCCCTGGCCTCATCATTGAACATTCATCTAGTACAACAGGGCGCCCTCCTCATGTTGGCTCAATCTCAGGATATACTCCATGTACTTTCATTAACACTTGACATTTGCATAAAAGAACAGGACCCCCTCCTTGCCAGCTACGCTGCTGCTTGGCAGATCTCCTATGCTGCCAGTCCTGTTGCTAAACCTGTGGGGGTACCTCCCTCTCCTAAGTATGGCCAAACCATCTCTCTGTCGCTGCCCGCTAAGGAAGAAGCTGCCACGCTCCCTAATCCTGAGTTAACCTCCCTAAATTCTGTCCCTGAGGTTATTCCGGTCTTAACCCCTGCTAGTCTGGCCTATGAGTCCCCCACTGTAAATCCCTGCATTCCCCAGGTCAGTGTGTCTTCCCTAGCACCAGAGAATGAATCCTGTTTGCCTTCTTTTTCTAACCCAAAAATTCTAAGCTCTGTTCCTGAGGTTTTTTCTGTTTTAACCCCTGCTAGTCTGCTCTGTGAGGTCCCTACTGCTAACCCTAGTATTCCGCAGTCTAATGTTAGGTCCCTAGGGCAAGGTCCCCACTCTCGGAGACTAGCTTCTATTTCCCTGACTCTCAGGTACAGAGTAATTTAACCCTTGAGGTTTTTCCTATGTTAACCCCTACAGGTCAGCCCTATGAACCTCCCTTGGTAAATCCCTGTAGTCCGTCAGTCAGCGACACCTCCTTAGCCTCAGAGGATGAACCCCTTATGTCCCCTGACTCAGCTAAAATTCTCGGGGCTACGTCCCCTGAACTTTCGGCAATAATACTGGCTCCAGTTAAGAGTATTCTGGAGCTGTTTGTTTCTCTAAACCTGATCGCAGAATCCCTACTCCTAGGTTTTTCACTGACCCCGTCTGTCACTCAGAGAGCTGAGACCCTTGCTTCTGAGCATAGACCCCTTTTCGTGGAATCTGTTGTCGTTTCTGATCCCCCGGACACTCTTTCCAAATAACCCACTTCAGAGACCAGCACAGTCGTGGTTGCCCCATTTGCACTGTCTGTGTTCTCCTCTTCTCAAATCCTAGGGTTTAAAGCGAACAGTACATAGTATGTCCCTTTCCAAGTGACCCCTTCTGTGATCAGCGTATCTGCTGTTGCTCCCTTGGTACAATTTAAGTTAGGGCCCTCCTATTTGGAGGATCAGGTTTTCAAGTTTAAAACTTCCCTTATTCCTGATTTTGAAAACCTGCAGTCCCTTCTCACTGTAGCTAAAAGTTCTCCAGCAACCGCTGAGTTAAGCTCTGCCGCTTCCAAATCTTCTGTTGTAGAAGCAACCTTCTCTAACTTACTTCTGTTTTTCCTATCTGTTATGCCTATCACCTTTACTAAAATTTCTGTTTTGCAAGGTATTTCTCCTATTAAGTCTGTGATACCTGCAATTCCTTTAATTGGTTCTAAGACCCCTGTCACTGATTCTCCTATGGAGTCTGATGCCCTCACTAGGGATTCTCAGGGATCCAATTCTGAAACAAGCGCAATGCTATCTGATTTCATTACAGTAGCTAGTTCAGTTCCTGCTGGTTCTCAATCACCCACTTCAGTGACTAGCAAGATGTCCCTTGTTTTTATTGGAGAGTCTACCCCAGCTTCTTTCACGGATCATGCCACAGCCTCCGGGATGATTAAAGATGACTTTAAGTCTGGGATGCCCACTCCTTTAATAATACTGTTTCACGCTGATTCGCCCACAGTATTCGGGGTATCCACTACTGACTGTATGTCTACTACCACGAACTCTGGGGTATCGCATTTGGAACTTTCAGTAATACCCGCTGTGTCCCTTTTTTTCAAAAAACCCCGTCTTTAAGATGGACTTGTATTTCTCTGTGTCTCCCACAATACTTGGGGTACTTACTATTGACTGTCCTGTCGCAAAACTAGGGTTACCTCTCAGGGAGCTGCCTGGAACTACCGATGTTAAGAACCCTATGTTTAAAACAGTAATATTTCGCATTGCTTCTCCCACAGTATCATGCGAGACCTGGGTACCTGGGACCTCCACCCCTAAGCCAAGCTCTAGTTCACTGTTTTCCTTGTCTGTGTTGGAGGTACCCAGCATTAACCCCAAGACTTCTATTCCTAAGCCTGTTACACCGTTTACCCGATTTCCTCCTTTCTCGGATAAGATCTGTTTTCTCACCTTTCAAATAGAGTCTGTACTCGCTGGTTTCTATGCGGTGTCTGAAGTGCCCTTTCTGGATTGCATGTCTTCATTCTCTAGGACGAGGACACTCATGCTGGACCTCGTTGCTTTGCCTGAGGCGTCCATCCCTGTTCTTGATGGCCCCACTATGGGTTTGGACGTGCTGTCCCCTACTGTCTCCGTGATGCTTACTATGCCCTTCGCCAAGACCATAAATTTGGATTTGATTCCCCCCAAATTTCAGAGGCCAAAGGAGGCGGATCCTGCAACTGCATGTACCACAACCAACAATTACGTAAACACTACTATCAGCGCTCTCGAATTGCTTGGGATTACAAGTCTGGTTCGTATCAAGACTACTGCTCCAATATCTTGCAGTGAACCCGCCTGCCCTGTACCCTCGCTAACCACTACCCTGAATTCCTTGGGAGCTAAAGACTCTCGCAACTTCTTACATGCTGATTCCACCAAGGCCATTGTCTGCCCCGAATTCCCCAATGTCATTTTTGTCCAACAATCAGTGTCCTGTGTCCCGTATTCTTGGATTATTACTATGAACCGGATACCTGGCTGCGGCCCTTCTGATGTCCCTATTCCGGAGTCCCCTGGTCCCATTGCCCATGTACCAAAAACCGCAGTGCCACCATTGTCTTTTGCGGCACTCGCCAATGTACACCTGGATTATGGACCTAAATCTCGCCTGAGACACTTCAGGAACAACTCGATGTCTCCCAGACCTATGAATGGTCCTGTCCACCCAGGCTTCTCACCCAGTGGTGGGGGTACTGTAAAGAATCCCATCAAATCGTGGGCTTTCAACGCCACCTCTCGCCTAAGGAGGTTTAGAAACAACTCCATGTACCCCAAATCTGTGATGGACCCTGTTCGTCCGGAGTTCTAACCTGAAGGGGGGGGTACTGTAAGGAATCCACTCCTGGCTTTGATTATAGCTTTTGCAGACTTCTGCAGTTGCAAAAGTTTCCTCTGGCAATCAATGGCACATGTGCTGCTTCTCATTGCAGCTTCTGCCCTATGCTACATCATTGGAGGAATACTCACACACCCTCCTCCTGTGATTGGATTTCCGCCCTTTATATCCTGGGCGTTGGCACTGAAACAGTGCCGAGCATAATCTCCTACCTGGGACATTACTGTCTCTGCCACAAACCGCCCCAGGCCTCTCTCCTAGCGTTCTTACCTTCCAAATTCCTGAGTATCCAGAGGCCTGTTCTTTCTCCTGTGCTGAAGCGTGTTGCCAGCACCGGTACCTGCTGCATTCCCTCCTAGCAGTGGCTACCCTTCCTTTCCTGTGGCCTGCTGCTATCCCCTTGCCTGCCTTGGACTTCTGCGCTGAAGCGTTGGTTCTCCCCGACACTGCCCTGCGGTGAACATCGGCCAGCCTGCTGTCTCCTCCTGCTGTGATCGGCGTCATGGGCCGAGACCGCTCCTCGCGCAGAAGCCACTCCCGCGCTCACGCTCCTAAGCTGAAGCGGGGAACTCCTGTCTGCTTGTTGCAGATTCCTTGCTACGACTACGACCTCCCGGATGTCTTCTATCCTGACCCTGCTTCGGCCATCGATTGTCCTGTCTTCTCCTACCCCGACTTTGGCTTCAATAACGACGATGCTGCCTTCTCCAATCCTGACCCTGCGATGTACGACTATGAACTGCACACTCCGGATCAGTCTGCGCGGACTAAGGTCGGTGATAATGTAACCCCACCTCAGCCCCGCGGTCCGGTCCCGGTTTGTGGCGAGCATCGGCGTAACACACACAGAGTCATAAGTCACACAGTTACACAGCCACACAGTCATACACACACTGTCACACACACTGTCACACATACAATTACACACACAGTCTCACACACACTCACTATCACACACAGTCACAACAGTCACATGCATACACAATATCACAAACACACACACACACACACTTATTCACACACACACGAGGAATTCACAGTTATGCGAAGAAATAAAATTACGTTCAAAATAATCTCAAAAAAATTATCTCAAAATAATCATAAAAATGGCTAATACTAACACAGAAAGAGTGCGTGAGTATCGTGCTCGTACTATAGCTACGAAAACACACAAATAAGTTTCACTTACTATGTGCGTGCTCAGCACACGCAGCTTTTTTTTTTTTTCATATCACTTGGACCACTTATCCATGATGGCAGTATGAAAGTCTGGCAGGTAATAAAGGGATCCTCAGTAACATTACATCCATAACATTAAAATACACCCCACGTGTTTCAACCAACAACTGCTGTTATTTGTTTACACTTCCCCCCCATTTCCCCCCCCCCCTCTCAATCTTCAAGGATTCTACAGAGTGTTTCTATCCACCTGCCTTTGAGCGCATGGCAGCATCTTTTTTGTAGAGTTTGGCACAGTCTGACAGTGAATTTGTTAAGGTTTGTGGGTGTGGGGTGGGATGTTACATAAGGTGGAGATTGGTCAAGCCACACTGTTGGTCCTAATGTGATTGGAGAGGGGAGTTGGATGTTAGAGGTATGGCAAGTGGGCTTCCTTGAAAAGATGAGTTTTCAGGGAGCTTTTAAATATGTGAAAGCTGTGGGAGAGTCTGATGGCACACGGTTGAGAATTCCAGAGAGAGGGTGCAGCACTGGAAAAATCTTGCAGGCGTGAGAGAGGAGGTAGTAAGGAAGGAGGAAAGACGGATAATGATAGGGATTTGAATCGAAAAGCAGGTTAGAGAAAATTCACTCTGTTTGTCAATTTTTAAGACTCCTCAGCAATATTATAGTTAGTCGCCAAAAGTGCAGCAGAATTTCAAGATATGGCAAAAGATTAGGACGATAAAGAGAGTGTAAAAGATTAGTTTTCGACTGAGTGTTGGGGCTGTTATATACTCTGTGCGGCCGTAGGCGCACGCATGCCTGTACGAAGGCGCGTGGATGTGCACATACGTTTTGTGTGTATACTGTGCGCGAGTGTGTGTGTGTGCGCGTGCGCGTGTGCGTGTATGTATGTGGAATTTATTATTTATTTAAAAAAAAAACACATTGGTAAAAATAAAATATTTATTAACATTGTGCAGACACACACATACATACACACATACATATACATACATACACATTCAGACATATATACACACATATATACATACGTTTCAGCACCGGTAACGGCGCAAAATCATTGTATTCCCTGTCTTCCCCGCTATGGACGGATGGACGCTCACTACCGTGCGCACGCGCAGCACTTATATAGAAGGGCATGACTAACCTCAGCCAATTATAAGTGCCGCGCGCACGGCGTAGCGCATGCGGCCACTATATAACAAGCCTTAGGCAGGCCCAACAGACATTGTAAAGGCTTTCGCTGATTTATCTGTGCAGAATAAATAATAATTACTGAAGGTGTTTGTAATTGTCAGTCAAGAGGGCAGGTCAATAACAATGGGAATTCTGATTTGGCAGCACATCAAACAACTCCAGTTAATAATGGCCCAGGAAAGACTGATTGTGTAAACAAACAGATTATCCATGGTAACTTAGCTAAAAACACACATTTATGGTCCTGTATATTTTATATACAGGGCTGGAAAAATACACTGGTTTAGCACTAGCCAAATAGATTTTAGATTTTTTTACCTATATACATTTTTACAATAAATAGATATCTGGAAATACTTCTGTGTTGTCTTTCCTTTGTCTATGTTTTTTTCCCACACTCTAATAATTGTCCCATCTCCTGCATTTTCCCTATATCTCCCACCTGCATCCCATTGCTCCTTCTTATTCCCTGAACCATTTGCCTTTCTCTATATGCACCTATTGCATGTTTTCCCCCTCTTCCCCACTACAACCCATTACATCTGCCCAACTGCATCTCATTGTAATCTCTTCCCTTTTGAAGGTGCAATCCCACATAGTTGACCAGTTGTCAATCAAGTGTCAATCAAATCTTTTCTTTACCCATATATCACCTTGTCCTTATCAGAGAGCCAATAAAGATAAGGAGAGGTGGGGAGGAGGGACTCTGGCTGTACAAGCTCTTGCTGATCACACAGGGACATTACACAAAGGGAGGAAATCAAACCCCTCACAAGTCTAACTTTCCAAAATAAATGGAAAATACTTATTGGTGTCAATTTTTTTTTTTTTAGCATTATATCGTTTGGAGTCTAGAAAGGGCAATAGTCATGGAGGGGAAAAAAGCACTTGCATATGATGATGGGACAAGAGCATTTTACCAGCCATACTTTACTTATTTCTTTATTGTGGGCTTAAAACACAGAATTAGTCAAATTTGTTTAAGCGCTTAACAGGACAGTCCCCCTTACATGACTTTTTTTTACCCTCCAACTTTTTTGTTACACAGTGGAAAGCAGGAGGGCCCTAGAGCTCAAATGTGCTATTTTGTGCTTTGGAGACCCCTTGGTTCCCGAGATATGTTCCTGTGAAGTTAGCGATGGTACTGTCCTCTCCAAGAAAACAAAATGGCTGTTTAAATCTACCACGTTAAGAGGCCCAATTAAAAGAGGTAGCCGCAAGCAAAGTCATCCATTGCAGCTATTGTCCAGCATGACGCGGCATAGAACGCCGAAATCCAGGAGGAAAATTAAATTTAAAGCCATACATTCCTACAGCCATACATACATTCCTACAGTATATGTTTTAGCTAATTAAACAAATACCGTTTCTCTTCCCCCCCATTCTCTCCCCTCTCATTCTCTTTCTTCCCTCTCCTTCTCTGTCTCCCTCTCCATTACCCTCCTCCTTATCTCTTTCTCTCCCTATCGCTCTCCATCTATTTCTTGCTCCCCCTCCATATCTTCCCCCTCTATCCATTTCTTCCCCCCCTAATCTATTAATTTCTTTCCCCCTCCTCCCTCCATCTCTCAGACCCCTTCTTCGCTAAAAGTGTTCAGCTGCATTCCACAGCTTATACGAGTGGAGGCCGTCCTGGCGGTCGACACCGAAAGTTGTAATTGACTTCTGGGTCGGCCGCGGGGTGGGCACCACTCCGGCCCTACTCTGCTGCTGCCATTGTCCTCCACAGCAGCTGCCATACCTCATCTTCTGCCGACATCTTTCTCCTCCTCCCATCACTGCTGGACGAATCTACGTGAACCCCTGAATTCTGCCATTTCCCCCTGAAATACAGGAGAATAATGTATAGCGACAGACTTTTCAGGGACAATGGGACCATTCATTTAAAAAAGGTACAATCCTGTAAACTGTATATGGGACTGTCATGGGAGACCAGGCAATTTACACCTTTTTACCAGGATCATTAATTGAGCAAAACAAATTAATGAAATAAATTGTAAATTTATTCACAGGAAAAGGCAAACACACAATGTTACACAAACTACAGCAAAAAGACACACATACTTGGGAATTCGGGTAAAAACCTAGACTTTCCTAGATGCAGGGAATCCTATCCCAGATAACAGTTGCAAAAACAGGACAGAAAATATTCCAGGCAGCTTTCGCTGAAGCAGCCTTTTTCTTGCTGGAGACTTGCAACTGGAAACTTAGAATCTGTAATGCTTGCGCTCTCCAAAAACAAGACCGGACCCCGGTACTGAGGTGGGAAGGTATAATACTACGCACCCACGCAATGGAGCCGGGCCCGGTAGATGGAAAGACTGTAGTGCCGGGTCGTGGATTGGAGAAGGTGGGTTAGTAGAATACTTGCCGGTCGTGGAGCGGAGCCAGGAGGGTGGTAAGAGTCCTAGTGCCAAGGTCTGGGGTTGGAGCCAGGAGTATGGTCAGTGTCCGAAAGCCGTGGTCGAGGGTAGGAGCCAGGAGAGAGGTCAGTGTCCGAGAGCCAAGGTCGAGGGTTTGGAGAGCAGCGGAAGGTCAGGAGGTAGCTGGGGTTAATTTCCAGAGAAGAGTCCAAAGGTCAAGCTGGGTCGGTACACAGGAGAGAAGATCACAAGAGATTAACGCACAAGGCAAGGCAGAGTAGTGGGAACACAAGGAACCATACAACTATGCTCAGCAAGGAGTGAGAGTAAGAGCAGGAACTAAATTGGGGGGCTGGACGAATGAGCTGCGGGGTGGAACGGAGGCATGACCCCTGAAGGGACAGAGATTGTCTGTCAGCTGTGGAAGGCAGGGAGAAAAGCTTATGAACTTGCCACACGGCTTGTGAGCAGTGCATGCGCATCACACGTGTGCACTGTGCGGGGAGGGCACGCGCGGTCTAGACGGGGGCAGAGCTTCACTCCATGAGAGTCCAGAAAGCCCCATGTGTGTGCGCTCGTGTCGTAGCGGGAGCAGGGGAAGAGAGAGGATGTCTTCCTCAGCGGTGTGCTACAGCGGGTATCGAGGACTGTTCTGCCGCAGAAGGTAAGGAGGGAACCCTCTTTGAGAGAGGCGTTCCCCGATGCCTTACAGAATCTAAGAATCTTAGAGGATTGGAGAACTATGAGAGACATTGAAGAACATTGGAGAATATGCTATCTAATGGATGCAAGGGGTTATAATACCTCTGACTTTCATTAAAAAATACTATAGTCCAATCCAAAGTGTGAGAAATTTCTCTGGCGCCAATCAGAGACAAGCTGGTAGACCAAACAGGGTTACCTGGAAATCTGAATGAAACAAGGGGCATGGGTAATTTGGCACCTCTTGCCCTGGTTCCCTCAATGCCACCCACGTGACAGGCTCCTGCTAGTCTGGTGGGATCAATGGAAATGCAAAGTACGTCAATTGATCTCAGGATGTGGATACTTGAATCCTTCCCTCCTGTCCAAATGGTCTTTACACCTTGGTCATCCTCTGGGGCTTTCATCTCCAGGTCTCCAGGTCCTGCCAGACCTCCTGGCACCACTTGGTAGCCCAGTGGCCTGTCAGAGCATTGGTTCTGAAAGTCCAAGCTCATTTCTGTGCACAAACAGATATGTTTTAAACACACTTAAAATTTGTTAAAAATATACACTTTAAAAATATCTTAAGCCTTTTGGTTATGGGAAATAGAATAAGAGCTGCACGTTATTTCTTACTAGTTATATTCTCCACACTCTCTATACAATAAACTTCGGACTGGGCTTTTAAACATTCCCTCACAACCTTGTAGATGATTGGAGTACCCCCAGAACCTCTATACCAGTTCTGAGTGACCTGGACATTTACCTGGGTATTCCAATTTACCTAGGGACTCCTTGACTATTTCAGGGACACTTTCCATCCCTATGCCCCATTTACCTTTCTGGGCTGTGCTGAAGCAGGGCCCCTAGTGGAGGTCAGAGGTAACCAAACGGGCTTAACCATTATTAGTGAGCTTGGCTGCCTCTTCACCGTCACACCTCCCCCATCAAGATTAAGGCTCTGTGGCAGTCACCTCGTCCGGTGGCTCCGCAAGCCTGGAGACTCTTGAGGCTTTTGGCTTGTTGGGGATATCCTGTCAGGAGAGTCTATCAGCATGACCATGCTCACTACCCTTCTTGTGCTGTATGGTAAAGTTAAATTCTTGAAGGGCAAGGCTCCTTCGTAGTAATTTGCAATTGTCCCCGACACCCTCTGTAGCCAACTTAAAGGGTTGTGATCAGTGATCACAGTGGATGACCTGCCATACAGATAGAGAGAAAGTTGGAGTAGGAGACCCCCCAGCAGCGCTGCTCTAAAGTATCCAGATTTCACATGCAAGTAATGTTTAAATTCCCAAACAGCATCCGCTCATTAGTATTGTCCCACAAAGTCACAATAAACATTAGTGATATCGCCCACTCAGTAGCCTCTGGCAGGAGGTATATCTTGTATGAGGTGACAAATATAAACATCAATTATGCTGCATACCACAATACCCTATCGTGAAAGGCATATTGGGATTCAATTGATAAGCAGTAATACTCTTAATCCATATATTTGTAGGAGAAAATTACTCACTGTTTAACCGTTGGATACTGGATACTGTCGGTGTGCTCCTACCGAAGATTAACAGCAGAGAAACGGATTGTTGAGGCAGTGCAGCTGGGGGAAAAGTGCAGACCGGGACTCTTCAGAATCAGTACAAAACTATTTAATGGCACATCACAGCAAAGAATCCACTCTTACGTGTTTCACGCGACAGACCATGCTTCATCAAAGAGAGATGACTCTTTGATGAAGCACTGATACCATAATCAAAGGCATCGGTCTGCACAAGAAACTTCTTGGTGTAGTCTGGTGCAGCCAGGATGGGAGCATTAGCCAGTGCTGTCTTCACTGCCTGAAAAGCTTGTTCACAGGAAGGAGACCAGGCTATCAGAACTGGGAGTTGTTTCTGTTTCAAGTCAGTGTCAGGTGCTTTGCAATGGCATTATACTGAGGGACAAACTTTCTGTAATAGCCAGCAGTGCCTAATAAAGCCATTACCTGCTTTTTGGTCCTAGGAACGGGCCACTGAAATATAGGTTTTACTTTATCTGGTTCTGGCTTCAGATGCCCTCTACCAACTCTGTGCCCTAAGTAAAACACTTCTGCCATACCCACTAGACACTTCGTAGGCTTCAGTGGCAGTCCTGCTTCCCTGATCCTACTTAGCACTGCTGCTACATGAATCAAGTGAGTCTCCCATGTATTGCCAAACACAGCAATATCATTAAGGTATGCCCTTGCATAAGTGAATAAAGGTGAAAAAATGAGTGCGCAACTTCAATCAATACAATAGTGAAGTGATGATGTGAGATAAATAAAAATGTGACCTTAAATAAAATTGGTAATATGGAGCGTCTACAGCTGTGGCACCAGAGATGGCTCAGGTACCCCCTAATTAGACAGACAAAAATTACAAAAAACACAGCGCACAACGCTCATAGTGCATTAAAAATTATATTGATAACCAAACAAGTGAGGTAAGTATTAGGCGTGCATTAAAACAATTTAAACAGGCATTTCAGGATGCCAGTGAGGATGTCATCGGTTTAGGCACGTAGCTCTCCCCGTCACGATCGCTCAGTCTCAGGATGAAGCCTGGAAGGTCTCCGGTAGGTAACAAACGGTTCAGCCAACTCGCAGTGCAGATAAGTGATGTCTGCAGGTATAGAAATCTCTGCGGCAGCGGGACACACGCTGTTCAGGACTCTGATCCGGCGCTTCCGGGTCCGTGATGTCACACAGCGGCGACAGCACGTCGCGATCTTTCTGAGCACAGAGCTGGTTCTCAAGGAGTGGTGCAAAGTCCAGGGTTCACAAAAAGTTCTATTCCAACGCGTTTCGAAACCACAGGGGTCCCCTCATCAGGGAATATTGACTCTAAATCGATGTAGCATCTAAATACCCCATGCTTATCACTGATAGGCCCCTCAATTAGGAGTTGCGGCCAATACCAGGGAAGCGGGGAGGAGTCAAATAGCTCCATGGATCTCAAATGCAAACACGTTGCCCTTGGCAACCTAAGACAACAAAATAAACTTTATTAAACATACAATAGCGCGCAAAAATACAAACATCAAGTGATGGCTCTAAAATAAAGAGAAAAAGCAT
This sequence comes from Ascaphus truei, assembly GCF_040206685.1. Classification (NCBI taxonomy): domain Eukaryota; kingdom Metazoa; phylum Chordata; class Amphibia; order Anura; family Ascaphidae; genus Ascaphus; species Ascaphus truei. The sequence goes on from NC_134485.1 coordinate 158,150,941, forward strand.
TGATACATGAAAAATTGAACAGCTGCACCTATACCAAGAAATACACACATATATATATTTCTTTATGGTACACATAGCAAGGTATTACATTGAAAAAGAAGCATGGAATTAAAAAAAAAAAAAAAATATATAAAATATATATTAAAAATATATAAAATATGAAAAAGCAAAGGATCACCTAGTAATAAAGAAAAAAGCTTACATAATAAAACCTATAGAGAGGTAATATTTGATAAACCCCTATCTTATGGGGATCAACAGAGGGACCATATATCAATATCCTCATTGAGACCTCCTGGATGCAAAGTTCCCAGTTTGTGTATCCAGAAGGTCTCCTGGAATGACAGATGATTCACCCTATCACCGCCCCTTCTATTGTGAGGGACATATTTAATGCCCTTAAAACGCAGAGACGAGGGGTCTTTGTTATGGTGCAGAGTGTAGTGCTTAGAAAGACTATGTTTAAGCAGACCATTTTTGATATTTCGTATATATGTTCTTGGATACGTACCTTAAGTGGACGCTTAGTGCGCCCCACATAATGCAAGCCACAAGGGCACTCAATTAAATAAACTATATGGTCAGAATTACAATTAATAAAATCTGAAATCTCATACATTTCCCCAGGTTTTTTACACATAAAGTTTTTATTGTCAGGGTGCAAATGTTTGCACACTGAACATTTTCCACATTTGAAGTTACCAAGAGGTTTACTACTCAACCACCTTTTTTCTCCCACAGAGATATCTTTAATATTAATGTCACTAGGGGACAGGGTGTTTTTCAAGTTTTTTGCTTTTCTGTAAGTAAACTTAGGAAACTTCGAAATGTGGACCCCCAAAATTGGATCGTTTGACAGAATTGCCCAGTGTTTTTTTACAATCTTTTCAATTTGCAAAGTCATACAATTAAAATTTGTAATAAAAGCAACAATACATTTGCCCTCACTCTTTTCCTGTTTATTTCGTTCTTTAATTTTTGGAACTAACATTTGTCTTCTATCCAGTTTTCTTACCCTATCCAGATCATCAGTTAGTTTTTTCAATGGATAACCTCTCTCCAGAAATCTGGAAGTTAGGTCACTAGCCTGTTTCTCAAAGTCAGAGTCCACACTACAGTTTTTCCTTAGTCTATAGAACTGACCACCAGGAATATTTTGGATCCAGGATTTCTTATGATTGCTTGAGGCCATCAAAAGATTATTCGAGCCGACATCCTTCAGCTTCCCTTCATCGGATACTATCACACTCAAGTCCAAAAAGTTAATATCCCTAACATTATCCACGTGGGTAAAGAATAGATTTCTATCATTACATTAATGTAGTTTAAGAAGTGATTTACAGAACATTGATCCCCATCCCATAAACATATAGGGGCCTATGCAGAGAGCAGCGAATTTTAAAATTGGCGAGTTTAATAAAAAGTAGCTTTTTTGGAGAGTTTTATTCTCCATATGCAGAAATGTGCGAATTCTGCTATGTTTAACATGAATGCGTGTGGCGAGTTTAAATTGGCGAGATGCGCGCTGCAGAAATGTGTTAAAAAAAAATCGCGCCTTTTTTTTCCCTTTGCTATGGCCGCGAGCGGCAGCTTCTTGCCAACTTTTTCTGGCGAGGCAAAAAGGAGACAATCGCGCCATTTTATTGGCACAAACAGCCGCTAGATGCCGTTCGCGCCTCTCTGCATAAGGATATTTTTAAAACTGGCGAGATGGAGGTTCTCGCCAGCCGCGAGGCGAGTTTTAGAAATAGAAAAAAAAAATTGGCGCGTTTTTCGTAACTCGCCATTTTCTGCTGTTTTCTGCGCGATTTTCTCCAAAAAATGGCGAGTTTTGAAATAGCGCTGCTCTCTGCATAGGCCCCATAATGTTGTCTATGAAACGACGCCAAATGATAATATTGTCTTTAAAAGGATTATTGTTCAGAATAAACTTAAATTCCCATTCTCCCATGTACAGGTTTGCGAAACTGGGGGCAAATCTTGTGCCCATAGCAGTCCCGCAAACCTGCAGGAAGAATTCATCCAAAAACATAAAATAGTTGTGTTTCAAAATGAAGTGGATTGAATCCAAAATGAAACTTCTATTTAAATGGTGTAGTTCCTCATCACCTGATAGAAAAAAATCCACAGATGCTAGGCCCTTCATATGTGGTATATTCGTATAGAGGGCCTGCACATCACATGTCAGCCATCTATATGAATCTTTCCACTCCAGGTCCTGCAACAAGTTGAGCACTGAAGTGGAATCCATTAAATGGGAAGGGAGTTTTTCCACATAGGATTGCAAGAAATGGTCAACATACTGTGACAAATAGGCTGTTAAGCTTTGTATTCCCGATATTATCGGTCTACCAGGGGGGTTTGTTATTGACTTGTGGGTTTTGGGGAGATGATAAAATATTGGGATCTTAGGGGAGCTGGTGAATAAAAATTCATATTCATTCTTAGTGATAACACAGGAAGCTAGGGCTTGATCAAGTAGGCCTTTTAGTTTATTCAAAAACTCACTGGTTGGATCTTTTTTAAGCCTAGTGTAGGAGGTGGTATCGTTCATGAGTCTAAGTGCCTCTCCTTCATAATCCTTTCGATTCTGTAGAACGACACCCCCTCCCTTGTCGGCCTGTCTAATAATGAGATTGTTATTCTCTTTTAAAAATTTTAGCGCCAATGTTTCGTTTTTTGTGAAGTTATGTTTTATGTCTCTGGGTTTAGTATTACTAATTAGTGAATTAAAATCGTTGTTGACCATGTTAAAAAAGGTCTCAATATGATGACCTTTTGAGTGGGAGGGATAAAATTTAGATTTTCCCCTAAAATGGGTGTGCCTAGGACTTGCAACACATTCTACAATCTCGCTTAAAGCAACCTCAGGTGGATCAGTTATTGCTACTGTTTCTCCTTGTCATTACTTTCCAGATCTAATTTAATGAAGTGTCTTTTAAGAGTGAGGTTGCGCATGAATTTTTGAAGGTCCGTATATAATTGAAATGAGTTTGGCACACAGGAGTGGGAAAATGTCAAGCCCGGGAAAATGTCAAGCCCCTGTCCAAAACCCTTTTTTGGTCAGTGGTTAAGATTACTGAAGATAAATTAAAAATCCCTCGTGAGGGAGATGTCACAGATCTTTCTCGTAGCCTCTTTTCTTTTGTTCTGGCCCCCCCTCTAATTCCTCTTTTGGTAGGGTTCTTTTCTTTTTTTTCCCTGACCGGGGTTTTTGAGAAGATTCCACAATCTCTTCCCTTTTCTGTGGATCTAAGTGTCTTTGCTTGACTGAATCTAAAAAAGAAGATGGGGAGTGTTGAGCTGGTGATTGATATCTAGGGCTAGGTTTATAAGGTCTAAAGTTCTTATTAGTATCAAATTTTTCATATTCTCTTTGACCATACCTAAAATTGGGAATATAATTTCTCCCTTTATAATTAGGGTTTCTAAAATGCCCTTCATATCTAGTGGGAGGGAAGTGCTCATCATATCTGGGAGGACCCCTTCTCTCCCCATGGACTGGTTTTCCCATCCCCCATCATTAGGGTGAATATGCGACTTGGGATATCTTTGAGGATTATAGCATCTATTTAAGGAATAAGAGGAGTCCCTCCCTCCCCTTCCTTGGGATTGAGCTTTTGAGGGTCTACCCCTATCCACACCCTTCGCCCAATTTCTCTGTCTGTTATTGTCATAATCAGACTTGTCCCTATAAAATTTCTCATGCTTCTTTTTCAAGATCTCATCCTCCGCATGCTCGAGCTTCATGCGGAGGTCATGCTCTATTTCTGAGCAGTCATGTTCAATTACAAGTGGCTCAAGTAATTTGATTACACCTGTAACCTCTTTATCAATAATTTTCAAGGACTTTGTTCTCTCATAAACAATCAGTTTCATGAGGGCCATGGAACAGTCATCTAGGATTCTGTTCCATTCCTTCATGAAATGTACATCATCTTTACCGAAAGTAGGTAGTTTTTTAATGCGTAGGCCCCTTGGGGCTCTCTCACACTCTACATATTTTTGTATTGTTCTTTTCTCAAGATACAATTTAGTTACGGTCAAGAGTAATTGTCCTAAAACTTTAAAATGCTTCTCGACTGAACCCTTTACTTCCCCACTCTCAGGGACCACTACATGTTATTCAGAGAATAATAAATCAAAATTATCATCACGTTTCTGTCTGCAATTGACCAAACTCCAAACCATGATGGGAGAGAGGGTGACAGGTGAATTTGAAAGTGTGCTACACCAAGAGCAATAGAGTAGTGAATAAAGGTGAAAAAATGAGTGCGCAACTACAATCAATACAATAGTGAAGTGATGATGTGAGGTAAATAAAAATGTGACCTTAAATAAAATTGGTAATATGGAGTGTCTGCAGCTGTGGCACCAGGGATGGCTCAGGTACCAACTAATTAGACAGACAAAAAATACAAAAAACACAGCGCACAACGCTCATAGTGCATTAAAAATTATACTGATAACCAAACAAGTAAGGTAAGTATTAGGCGTACATTAAAACAATTTAAACAGGCATTTCAGGCTTATTGTTACTCAAGCACCAAACAGGACGCCAGTGAGGATGTCATTGGTTTAGGCACGTAGCTCTCCCCGTCACGATCGCTCAGTCTCAGGATGAAGCCTGGAAGGTCTCCGGTAGGTAACAAACGGTTCAGCCAACTCGCAGTGCAGATAAGTGATGTCTGCAGGTATAGAAATCTCTGCGGCAGCGGGACACACGCTGTTCAGCTCTCTGATCCGGCGCTTCCGGGTTCGTGACGTCACACAGCAGCGACAGCACGTCGCGATCTTTCTGAGCACCGAGCTGGTTCTCAAGGAGTGGTGCAAAGTCCAGGGTTCACAAAAAGTTCTATTCCAATGCGTTTCGAAACCACAGGGGTCTCTTCATCAGGAAATATTGACTCTAAATCGATGTAGCATCTAAATACCCCACGCTTATCACTGATAGGCCCCTCAATTAGGAGTTGCGGCCAATACCAGGGAAGCGGGGAGGAGTCAAATAGCTCCATGGATCTCAAATGCAAACACGTTGCCCTTGGCAACCTAAGACAACAAAATAAACTTTATTAAACATACAAAAGCGCGCAAAAATACAAACATCAAGTGATGGCTCTAAAATAAAGAGAAAAAGCATTAATACATGAAAAATTGAACAGCTGCACCTATACCAAGAAATACACACATATATATATATATATTTCTTTATGGTACACATAGCAAGGTATTACATTGAAAAAGAAGCATGGAATTAATTTTTTTTTTTAAATATATATTAAAAATATATAAAATATAAAAAAGCAAAGGATCACCTATTAATAAAGAAAAAAGCTTACATAATTAAACCTATAGAGAGGGTAATATTTGATAAACCCCTATCTTATGGAGATCAATAGAGGGACCATATATCAATATCCTCATTGAGACCTCCTGGATGCAAAGTTCCCAGTTTGTGTATCCAGAAGGTCTCCTGGAATGACAGATCCTTCACCCTATCACCGCCCCTTCTATTGTGAGGGACATATTTAATGACTTGAGTTTGACAGTATCCAATGAAGGGAAGCTTGTTAGTAAAACCTATTTTAAGGATGTTGACTCGAATAATCTTTTGATGGCCTCAAGCAATCATAAGAAATCCTGGATCCAAAATATTCCTGGTGGTCAGTTCTATAGACTAAGGAAAAACTGTTGTGTGGACTCTGACTTTGAGAAACAGGCTAGTGACCTAACTTCCAGATTTCTGGAGAGAGGTTATCCATTGAAAAAACTAACTGATGATCTGGATAGGGTAAGAAAACTGGATAGAAGACAAATGTTAGTTCCAAAAATTAAAGAACGAAATAAACAGGAAAAGAGTGATGGCAAATGTATTGTTGCTTTTATTACAAATTTTAATTGTATGACTTTGCAAATTGAAAAGATTGTAAAAAAACACTGGGCAATTCTGTCAAACGATCCAATTTTGGGGGTCCACATTTCGAAGTTTACTTACAGAAAAGCAAAAAACTTGAAAAACACCCTGTCCCCTAGTGACATTAATATTAAAGATGTCTCTGTGGGAGAAAAAAGGTGGTTGAGTAGTAAACCTCTTGGTAACTTCAAATGTGGAAAATGTTCAGTGTGCAAACATTTGCACCCTGACAATAAAAACTTTATGTGTAAAAAACCTGGGGAAATTTATGAGATTTCAGATTTTATTAATTGTAATTCTGACCATATAGTTTATTTAATTGAGTGCCCTTGTGGCTTGCATTATGTGGGGCGCACTAAGCGTCCACTTAAGGTACGTATCCAAGAACGTATACGAAATATCAAAAATGGTCTTCTTAAACATAGTCTTTCTAAGCACTACACTCTGCACCATAACAAAGACCCCTCGTCTCTGCGTTTTAAGGGCATTAAATATGTCCCTCACAATAGAAGTGGCGGTGATAGGGTGAAGGATCTGTCATTTCAGGAGACCTACTGGATACACAAACTGGGAACTTAGCATCCAGGAGGTCTCAATGAGGATATTGATATATGTTCCCTCTATTGATCCTCATAAGATAGGGGTTTATCAAATATTACCCTCTCTATAGGTTTTATTATGTAAGCTTTTTTCTTTATTACTAGGTGATCCTTTGCTTTTTTATATTTTATATATTTTTAATATATATTTTATATATTTAAAAAAAAAAAAAATTCCATGCTTCTTTTTCAATATAATACCTTGCTATGTGTACCATAAAGAAATATATATATGTGTATTTCTTGGTATAGGTGCAGCTGTTCAATTTTTCATCGTATTAATGCTTTTTCTCTTTATTTTAGAGCCATCACTTGATGTTTGTATTTTTGCGCGCTATTGTATGTTTAATAAAGTTTATTTTGTTGTCTTAGGTTGCCAAGGGCAACGTGTTTGCATTTGAGATCCATGGAGCTATTTGACTCCTCCCCGCTTCCCTGGTATTGGCCGCAACTCCTAATTGAGGGGCCTATCAGTGATTAGCGTGGGGTATTTAGATGCTACATCGATTTTAGAGTCAATATTCCCTGATGAAGAGACCCCTGTGGTTTCGAAACGTGTTGGAATAGAACTTTTTGTGAACCCTGGACTTTGCACCACTCCTTGAGAACCAGCTCGGTGTTCAGAAAGATCGCGATGTGCTGTCGTCGCTGTGTGACGTCACGAATCCGGAAGCGCCGGATCAGAGAGCTGAACAGCATGTGTCCCGCTACCGCAGAGATTTCTATACCTGCAGACATCACTTATCTGCACTGCGAGTTGGCTGAACCGTTTGTTACCTACCGGAGACCTTCCAGGCTTCATCCTTAGACTGAGCGATCATGACGGGGAGAGCTACGTGCCTAAACCGATGACATCCTCACTGGCGTCCTGTTTGGTGCTTGGGTAACAATAACCCTGAAATGCCTGTTTAAATTGTTTTAATGTACGCCTAATACTTACCTCACTTGTTTGGTTATCAATATAATTTTTAATGCACTATGAGCGTTGTGCGCTGTGTTTTTTGTATTTTTGTATGCCCTTGCATAACCCTGCATCCCTTCCAGTAACCTATTGAGCAGGCGTTGGAAGGTAGCCGGGGCATTTGTCATACCAAATGGCATCACTAAAATTTAAAGAGGCCAATTGGAGTGATACATGCTGACTTCTCCCTAGCCTCCATGGTCAGAGGGATTTGCCAGTAACCTTTTGACAAATCCATAGTGGTCAGATATTTTGCCCCTGCAAGCTCATCTAAGAGCTCATCCATGCGGAGCATTGGATATGCATCTGACACCGTCTGAGCATTGAGCTGCAAGTAGTCCACACAGAACTGAGTGGTTCCATCCTTCTTAGGTACCAGTACTACTGGACAAGCCCAAGGGCTCTGGGATGGTACAATTACCCCTAGGGCCAGCATCTCGTCCGCTTCCCTCTCTTTGCTGCCCTTTACCTCTGCTGATACCCAATAGGCATGCTTATGCAAAGGTCTCTGAGGAGGTTAGGCAGAGCATTGCTCTCCAGGTCCCCCATCGTTGGGCTACAGATAGCCATCACTAATGCCACACTCTGTTGAAAATATTCCTTAGCATATTAATATGATAAGTCCTATTTCTACCAGTCTCTCCATCTAGCTGCATAACATAGTTGCACTCGTTCACCCTCCTGAGTACCGTATATGGTCCAGACCAGGCAACCATTAGTTCGTTCTAAAGAGTGGGCTTCTGATAGGCACTTGCTGCCCAGGGATGAATTATCTGCTACAAGCATTCTGATCATACTAAGTCTTCTGCTTGGTCTAAGCTGTCCTGAGATTAGCCTGTGCCAACCCCATAAGCATTTCCAACCTTTCACTTCGATCTACCACATTCTGAAGCACTGATGCATCAGTATTGGTTGTCTCCCCTTCCCATCCCTCACGAAATAAGTTAAGTGGTCCCTGGTCCCTGCAACCATATAGAAGCTTGAAGGGAGAGTACCCAGTAGATTCTTGCGGTACCTTGCGGTATGCAAACAGCGAGTGCTGCAAATGAATCTCCCAATCTTTTCCTTCAGCCTCTATAAAAGTTTGATTGAACCGCTCACATAGACCGTTTGTCTGGCAGTGGTAAGGGGTCATGTGCTGGTGCTTCACCCCACACAAATCCCAGAGACACTGTAACAATTCTGACATGAATTGTGACTTTTGATCAGTCAGAATCTCACTAGGGAAACCTACTCTAGTAAATATGACTATCAATGCCTTTTCTACTGCCCTAGCGTTGATGGTGGCGAGTGCTACAGCCTCAGGGTAGTCTGTATATAATGCTTGCCAGACCAACTGGAGAGGTCCCACTATGTCCATAGCTACTCTCTGGAAGGGTTCCCCTATTACCGGTAGTGGGTTCAGGGGTGCCTTCACACGATCACCCGCCTTACCTTCTTGTTGGCAGGCATCACAAGACTGGCAGAAATTTGCCACTGCCCCGGATGCCCCCGGCCAGTAGTAATATTGCAACAACTGGACTCTCGCCCAAGTGACCCCCTGATGCCCCACTAGTGGTATGAAGTGGGCTACCTGTAACAACTGTTGCCTATACTTCTTTGGTACCACTAACTGTCTACCTGTCCAGACCCTATATGGTGTGGTAGAACCCTGCTCTCTATACAAAAGCCTGCGGTGCCATAAGAACCGGTCTGGCCCACTGTCCGAGGCAGACTTGGAGACCTTGAGTTTCATGCCCTCCAAGATGCAATCAACCCTCAACGCTTCCCTAAACTGTGTCCCTAATTGTGGCCACTCACCTTTAGTCTCTGTCAGGGGGGATGAAAACAAGTAAAAGGGGAAGGTAAGTCAGAACCTTGTCATGACTCCGTCTGGCTTACCGTCTTGGTCTCCTAGAAGTCCCCTGGAACTGTTGGCCCCAAATGCAGGAGGACAGCAAAATCCTCAGGTGCAATGCGTTTGCTCTGTCTCCTGGCAATCGCTGCAACAGGAGCCAATTACACTGTAAAAAAGGAAGTAACATGGCCCAGGTCATTACCAAGGAGAACCTCAGTATCTAACCCGGGAAATACCCCCACCTTCCTCATGCAACATCCGGCACCCCAATCAAGAAAGACTTGGGTCACCTGGATGGACCATGGTCCTCCTTCTGGCATGGTCACCTTCATCCTAGTGCCCAAGAGCAGATCCTCTGGTCGCACCATATCAAGTCAGACCAGGGTAACAGTGGCACCGCAGTCAAGCAAGCTGGCTGCTTAGCGATCCACGATGGTCACTTGGCGCAAATGCTTTTTCCGGACATCGTTAGATAGCAAACCGAGCGGTGCAATCTGATGTCCCCCCATTTCTGCTGCTGTTCCACTGGCTGCAGGTGTAGTATTTTCCATCAAAGTCCCTCACAGGGCTGGTTGGACAGTTGCACTCTGCTCATCTATGGGTGCCCCTCGCACGCTGGTGACTGGCATTGCAGCTTGAGAGCATTGCCTCCATGAAGGGGTACCAGACTTGGCATGGTCCGGATATTCTGGCTTTGTGTGACCAGTCTTATTGCACTGGTAGCACCTCCTCTCATGCTTAAACTGTGCAGGTTTCGGTGCACTTCCATCTGCAGCAGTTTTAGGTTTACACTGAGGTGTGCTTTTGGCTCCCATGGCTGGCGTGGCCGCATCTGGGTAATTCTATTTCTTGCGAATCAGTGCCCAACTGGTAACAAATTTATCCGCCAGGTTAGCAGCATCCACATAAGTCTTTGGTATGCGGTCAAAGACCCATTCCCTTATGTCCGGTGGACATTGCTGCATAAACTGCTCTTTGAAAAATAAGTCCAGCAAAGTGTGATACTTGGTGGTACCACACCCCTCCAGCCACTGTGTCCCATGCAGTACCAGGCGGGACGCAAACCGCATGTAAGATTCCCGGTGGCGTTTCTCCTCCATCCTAAACAGGCCTCTGTAAGCTTTTGGGGTGAGGACTTACTGTGTGAGTAACAAGATTTTAACGTGTCTGTTGACATTAACATCCACGACGGGGATAGCCTAGAGAGTCTCCAGGGCAGCGCCAGACAATAATGGAGTTAAACATAAAACCCAGTCCCGTTCTGGCACCCGGTACCAGGGACATTGAATTTCAAACATCTTCAGGTACCCGTCAATTTTATCCGTGCCATCAACAAATTTACTGAAGCTGTGGTGGTCCACTTGGGGGCGACTGCTCCCCGTTATAATGTATGGGCATGGGGCTGGTGTCCCTTGTGCAGCTGTAAGCAGTTGAATCCTTTCTGCAAGGGTGGCCTCCTCTCCCCATGAGGCAAGAAGTGCGGTGATTCCGGGCATAGAGTCTGCTAGCCACTGGGGCTACCACTGCTGCACTCACTATAACTGACCCCCCAACAATGTCCATGTTGTTGTCCGCTCCCTCCCCTTGTCCTTCCACATCCACCAGGGCTGGAATGACCTCCTGCACCCTGGCTAGACTAGTGATTGCAACTGCATGTGGGTGTACACTGGCGACACACTTTATTCGAGCTCGGCTAGTCCCACGAATTCGGGTATACCCGGGTGTATTGAGGTTTGTGACTGTTTTCTGCCCGAGTGCATTGAGTTATTTTCCAAGCAGGGATTGAAGCATTTTATTCCTGCTGGCTTCAATTCTGCACAGTATATATATATATACTGCATTACAATTCATGAATTTATGCCATCTGGTAGACACGCGAAGCATTGCAGCCTATTAAATCCTAATCATTATCATTTAACAGATCAGCCGCCCATCAGCCAGGCATGAACCCAGGCTGGGAAGGCAAATGCAACGGGGCTTGTCAGAGGTGAGGAGCGGCGCATTCCAGGTATCTGCCAGGTACATACCGGGTATTTGCTCGAATAAAGTGTGTCGGTGCAGTATGTTCCCCTCAGGTGAAGCAATACTGGCTTCATGATTTTCCAAGTCTTCCTAAAACATTGGCTTTGATCGTTCATCAGTAGGCAGTCAATGACCCTCACACTGGGCGACAATTCTGGTGTGGTCTCATGACCGATACTGATCTGCTGTCCATCTTCACCCTGTGGCACTACACGTAGTGACAGAACCTGCGCTTTTCTGCTTTGTGTAAACCCCTCCACCCCCCCCCCCGAAACTCATACCACAATAATCCCTTGCTGGCATCCCTGGAAAGGTAAAAACACAAAACTTCTTTATTGTCACATAATTACTTGTGTAACCCTCATTTCCCACCTCCCCCTTAATCTCACATAGGGTCTCCAATATACTGCTATGGCTACATGTCTCAGTGTGGTGCAAACCTGCTGGGAATAGGGGGCCCTGAGTCTCCCTCTGGATGATATAGGGGATGGACAGGACAGGCTTCAAGGGTGAACACTTAATTCTACTTATAACTGGTGCAGTTTATTTCTCCAATACATGGCAGACTGCCCATCTTGCAGCAGGGGGCTTAGGAGCACATCAGCAGACTGTCACCAAAGGATGTCCCTGGACAACACTCCTAGTCAGGGCCCTAGAAGCTGTCCATGCTCTTCCCTTACAACCTGGTGAAGTAAGGGGAATAGTCTCCCACCTCTCCCAGAGGGAGGGCCACAAACCTGCCTGAGCTCTGGCAGCTTGCTTGGGTAGACTATCCTTTCTCAAAAGGGGAGAGGAACTGGCTAAATCAGGAAGTGCTATGCAGTAAGTAGCTCCATTAGACACCACCACCGTGTCTCTAATTGGACACAGAGCCTGATGACACTACCTTCACTAACTCACTACACAGCATGTGTGAGGAAAACCCATGCTTACTCATGGCAAACCTGTCCTTACCAGGTATTACTGCAGAGGAGGAGGACAGAATAATAGCCCAAAACATACCAGGGCTATACTGGTAATGCTTTTACAACAGTTTGGTTCAAGAGCTGACACTCATGAACTCCAAAACATGCATCAGAGGTAACCAAACTGGCTTTACCTTTATTAGTGATCCTGGACTGTATCCAATATATTAGTGTCCCGTATTATTGAACTGTCACTAGTGACGATATCAGTAACATTTTCCTTCTGTTTGAAAAACCTTTTAAGGGTTAGTTTTATAGTGAACTTGTAAAGATCCACAATTGTAGAAAAGGGATCAAAATCCTTTCCAGGTGCAAATGTCAGACCATAATCAAGAAGTTGCCGTTCCAATTGGTTTAGTGTACTTAAAAATATTGATGACATTATTATCATCAATACCTTCTTTTCTTTGACGTATCGGTCCACCAGTCTATTCCTAGATCTTCTTCATCTGCGTCGTTTTTTGACGGTTGGAGTTTGGAGATCGTTCCATGTTGTATCTGTTGTCTGCTAGTGGGACGTGTCTCATCAGATGAAGAGGCCAAAGAATCATTTTCTGAAAAAGAAACACTAAGTACAGTTGGTTCATTATCTGAAATGTCAGATTCCACATTTCTCCCTGATTGGTATCCAGTCTTGGGAGATTTTCTTAAAATGGATTTAGTTGGTCAAGGAGTTTTTCTGTTAGCACTGTTTTGAGGGCTTTTCTGAAAAGGTGACCTCGTTGGTTTGGGCTTATGCCAAATATACTGTAGATTTGATTTTGTTTGATAGTCAATGCGGTCACGTTCATAGTTATTTTGTTTAGTTAGCATTATGTTTTTTCTAGGTTGTTAATACGTTGTACCCACTTGGTATCAATTTCCGTAAAGCTGCAGTTCAGTCAATATCCCGCATGTGTGTTTTTTTAATAAATCAGTTCTGTAGTAAGAAAAAATACTTTTAGCATTTTCTGTTTTTAAAAAAACAACTTTTAAAGACCAATTTTCTTGTATTCTATTTTAACAGCCATTTGCTAAGGCACTGCCCCTTCATGTCCTGTCACAAGCCCAGGCACACCCCTTTGTCAGCGCTGCCCTCCCTCTAGCACATGTCAGTGCAGGATTGCTCATGAATATTCATGAGCTTCCACTGACAGACAAGCAGAATATAATCAGATCCCTTCACTAATTATGTCACCAAATTTCGACCTATCAATACATGGAGAATGAATTGACCTGAAGCTATACAGTTCTTTAGGTAATTAGAGATTGCACACATAAAACTATTGAAGTAAAAAAATAAATTAAAAAAAAAAAAAAAAGACTGAACTGCAGCTTTAAATTAGTGAATGTGTGTACAGTAGCTTGGTTTGCAATTTAGTGACTTGTTGTGCAGCCACTTCTTTTTGTTTATTTTTAAGTTGAATAGTGAGTTCTTTAAGTTTGAAATAACATTGGTCTAAGATGAGAGTCCACTGTTTTTCAAATTCTTTATTCTCAAACCCAAAAGTGGGTGCCATGTGTCAGCCTTGTGGAATTCTGTTTTTTTAGATAGTTCTCTAATCTAATTATGTCCCACCATATTCTGAGGTCCTGTGCTATGAATTTTTCCAAGCAGAAAAAAATTAGGTTTTAAATCTAGGGTATCTTCACAATGTATGTTTGTTTCTCTATCAAAAAAGAAAGCACAGGAGCGCACCAGGGTGAGAACAATTGTATTGGTAAGTACAAAATAGCAAACTAATAGTAACTTACATACTGCTGCGGCCAAGTTTATTCGAGCATTTGCCCGTTCTTGGCCGCAGCAGTAGCCTGGCGCGCGCCCGAGTGTGACGGGCGCGCGCCGAAGCAGCGGAAGAGCGCCCTCCGATCGGGGCACTCTCCCTACCGCTACCGGGTCCGCCGGGTCCCCCGGAACCCCCTGCCACCGTCCCGCAGATCGCGGGACACCAGGGCTCCCTCGGGGAGCCCTGGACGTGCGTGCAGGGGGCGCAGGCTCCCGAAGACGCGTGACAACGCGTCTATGACGCGCGGCACGCCGAGGGGCAGCCACAAGCAAGCCGGGAAATATCCCGGCTTGCGGTACCGGCCACACTTTAATAAAGTGTGTCGGTAGTGTATAAGTAAAATTCAGTCCATGTACAGTAGTGTAGTGGTCAATCTCCTCCATGTGTCGGCATACAGTGGAAAAGATGGGGGAAATGCTGGTGTAATAGGAATCAGTCCGGCGTGCTGGGACTGAGCCGGTCGCACTCTATACAATAGCAACTCACTTCCGGATTCGTGCAAGTTCATGCGTCATTAGAATACCCTGATGAGAAAGGACCCTTTATCCTCATCACTGTTAATAGCCGTCTCATGTGGAAAGTCTCGTAAGGAGAGTGAAGACCAATAGAGACAAAAATATGGAAAAATACACACTGGAGTGTGGGGTAACCAAGCAGAATATGACCTGGTACCTCACTCTTAATCCTTCACTACACATTTCGCTTATCCTGTACGCTTCATCAGCCAATATGTTGGACACCTGCGGGGGGCCTTTATATATTAACCATACTGCAGAATTAGTGAAGTAAATCAGAAAAAACGACCGAATAGTTAGAGGGCAATCAGTGAGTGGACTGATTGATGTTAATTCTGAAAGAACCTATAAGAGATACCTATAAAGAGTGAACTGAACAGATAAGTTTACCCATTAATGGGTAATTTTGATTGTGATGGTCATGTAATAAACTACTTCTATATAACATAAATAAAGGCTGCAATAAACGGCACAAATAAACATCAAAGGTTTAACCCGCAGGCTCCACATGTGTGAAACAGTATACATGAAAATGCATAATAAACATCATGATAAACAGTATATTTAAAATTGATGTGATTAAAATAAATAAATAAATAAATAAAAAACACATAATAAGAAAAATAGGGGGGGGAAGGAAAAGGAGAAAAAAAAAGGCAATAAATAATTTTTATTTCTTTCCTTCTCTTTTTTTTTTCCTTTTTCCTTCCCCCCACTCTATCTTTCTTATTGTGTGTTTTATATTTATTTATTTATTTTATTTTAATCACATCAGTTTTAAATATAGGCTATTCAAATCAATCGAAGAGCATTAAAAAACAGAATTAAGCGTACAGAAGTTAGGGAAGTTATTACAAGATAATAAAAAGTGCATGCATATGAATAAAACATATAATTAAATATATTAAATCGTGTTGTAATGTATTTAAATCACATATAACGCACTCCATAGGTAAATAACAGAATAGTGGATGGGTATATATAAAAGCACCCTGAGAGAGAGAGGCTTGCGATTAGCAATATCCTTGTTTGGGCTATGGACCAGATTAAATGTTTAAAATCAGAGCCTCTCTCCTTACTGAAAATCAAGGAGATCCAGATCTTCATTAAGACCATCTGGAACCATTGTTTGTACACTGTAATTTAAAAATCCAGTATGTTTCCTGTCGTCTTAGTTTACCCAACCTATCTCCTCGGAGGGAACTCATTTTAATTTGTTCAATCCCTGTAATTCAAAGACTGCCTGGATCTTTGTTGTGTTTATTTAAAAAATGTCTTGATACTCCATGCCCTGTAAACCCTTTAATGATATTCCTCCTGTGCTCCCTGAACCTTTCTTTGAGTGGTCCCTTGGTCCGACCTATATATTGTTTTCCACAGGCACATGATAGGAGGTATATCACATAAGGATTATTACAATTAATAAAGCTTTCAATCTCATATTTTTCATTGGTAATATTTGATTTGAACTTTTTTAATTTATTGGTATTTTTTTAAATGCCCACTACAAAAACAATTAATTAATTGGTTCTATTTGAACCTGTGCTGCTCAATGCTTCAAGTGTGTATATAGGGAGGCTAAGGGAAGGTGCATCCCTATCCCTGACGAAGCCACATCACGTGGTGAAATGCGTAGGAGGAGCCAGCACTGAGTGTAGTGCAGAGAGGAAGCCGTGTGAGGAACAGCCTGCTGCCGATCAGGCTGACCAGCCAGCTACCCACCCGCTCCATGCCGGAATCCAGTGACACTGAAGGCAGACAAGAGGGGGTAATTTATAGACACAAAGGACTCTTGCATCTGACGGCGCATACTAAGGAGACCCACGGACCCCGCCAACTCACGGAGGTAGTGAGTCCCAAGACTTATGAGCCCGATCCAGCGAGAAGCATAAATTGTCCGGTGTTAACCCTAGAGGGATTGTGCAGGAGCTAGCAGCCAACAGCAACTAAGGCAACATCCTCATTCACAGGCAATATATTTCTATCACTACACACTTTCACCTGTCCAATTTGAATTTATATTTTTATAATTTCTATCATTGTGTTTTTAATTTGTGTTTTAATCCATTATCCGTGCAATATCAATGCATAATTGTTCAATAATGATTGATTTTGGTCACCATAGGTGAATATAAAGTTGTATCCATTTGATACTGCGCCTCCACCCAAATTCTTTTCTTTTCCTTTTCCCTTGATGTAATTAAGAGGAGTGGTATCCTCTTGTGTGGGCTTGCAGTAGTTTACATCTACAAGGATCCTTCATTTCACCAATTACTGAGGACATTTAAACAATCATTAATGTTATTGGACTTTTCTATCATTGGACATGTACAACAGTTTTATCTAATATATATGAAAGACACGCATTGCTGAGATACACATGGGATTGCATCAAATATCAGTGGTTATTCATTATACATTTTTGGTACATTAATTATTGTCACATTGTTCATTCTATTTAGGCTTTTAGGATCACTATCTTAAACTGCTCTGTCTGTAGGTTGTTCACCTGTCTACTTTGCATACTGGAGAACACCTCCTCCATTGACACCCCCTTTGTTGGTTGTCTACAGACTTGCAATCGTTAGTGCAATTACCAGTGCACCCTTTTTGCACTTGTGGGTGTTACTCACCTGTGCAATATTTTTTTCCTTAGCAGCTTTCTTAAGTCTTGCACTCAAATTAAAGCAGTTGAAGGTGAAATATGTGTCTTCTTCAGGATTTTGTGTGGTGTTCGAAGGCTGTGTGTCCATAGTGATATCAAAAAATGAACAAACATAAATGAAAAAACAAGCTAAAGTAGGTTGGGTCTCCATATGCTACTGTATATGTGACATCTGGCAACCCTATATAGTACCTACGTGAAGGTAATAATAATAATAATTGTTTGTTCTTGTATAGTGCTGCTAGTTTTATGAAGCGCTATACAGAGACACTCTACACAGTCCCTGTCACGTAGAGCTTACAATCTATATTTTTTTGGTGCCTGATGCACAGGGAGATAACGTGACTTGCCCAAGGTAACAAGGAGCCAACCCCAGGAATTGCTCGAGGTCCCCTGCTTCAAACTCAGTGCCAGTCAGTGTCTTTACTCACTAGGGTAAAACCTAGCGTAATAAAGGCAGAGTGCAGGAGTTGGACTTCTCCTTTAAAGCAACACCCGGTCCAGCGTTTTTTTTTTTGCTCTTTCACTAGAGACAAAATGATACCATCAGTCTCTTTGTCATCAAGTCAGTCAATAATGTTGATGTATAGGGTAAGTGTTCACGGCAGAGGAACTTCACCGTGATGTGGCAATTACAGGGTGGAAGTTGACTACAAGTAAGTTTGAGTAACATGTTCGCTCATTGTGATGGAGAAAATATTTAATTTATCCAAAATTGATTGTGACTTATTATAGGTATTCTCCTTCTCTGCCAGGAGTCTACAACCCATTGCAATGTATTGAAGATTAGTTTTGTGGTAAGAAGCAGATGAACTCAGTGTCAGGCTTTAGGCAACCCAAGTTCTTTCCGGTGGAATACAGGCACCAACATTAGATTGTAAGCTCTTGTTATTCACATTTGTTGCTTTTTCACAGGATCGAGAGGCCAATTTACTCAGGTTCCAACACATAGCAGAGGAAGATACTGTATGTCCCGTAGGCTTCTCTGTTTTCCTAGTCTTTGTTGGTATCCATGTGTAGAACTTTCTCATGGTAGAAGACGATGACCATCTTATTTCCAGTATGTGGAAGAAACTATTATGCATTCATTGCTGTTGGAAATACAAAGCACTCAACCCATTATTTTTTTGGTAAATACATTACATTTGGGATCTGTCCAACAAAGTTTGGTTTAGAAAACACAGTAATTACTTCTCTGCACTTAGCACTGTTGTTCTAGTTTACCCTTACTACAGTAATATGCATCAATTAATTAAGTAGAAAAATAGTATTTTCTATAAGAGAAAAGTGCAATCATTTGTTCCCCAAAAATTAGAAGCAGGCATCTTTATGCCACAGCATGAAAAATAAAGGATCCCTGGAGAATAATTGTCTTATTAAACTAGAGTTTAAGCGGCTGCATCTTTAGCTGAATGCTTCAGTTCTTATTCTGTCTGAAGAAAACATGAGTGGTTTGTGAGGAGGCAATAACATAGCGTTGAATTGGTGCATATATCATTCAAGGAATCATCCTTCTGTTGTACCTAAGGTCTTGTTGCATGTACATGTATCACCAGTTGTATCACAAAATTTATCACTGTCTCTTCAAAACACTGAAGAGCTTCTAATCCTTGCAATAGCAATTAAATGTCTAAAGACATCAGGGAAACACTACTGCTGAAACACTGTGACCAAGAGCAGCATAATGAAGAGTGGCAAGGAGTGTCACTTAGCATCGTGTACTCTTAGATGTGATGCCTCTGAGTAATGTAATTTATATTTCATGCACAATTGAAGCAGCTAATACAGTAAATCTCTAAAGGGAAAACAAGTTGTTACTGTGTTAATTACAAATATATATATATATATATATATATATATATATATATATATATATATATATTTTGATAGGTATATGTCGATCTATCTATCTAAGTATCTGTCTAAGTATCTGTCTAAGTATCTGTCTAAGTATCTGTCTAAGTATCTGTCTAAGTATCTGTCTAAGTATCTGTCTAAGTATCTGTCTGAGTATCTGTCTGAGTATCTGTCTGAGTATCTGTCTGAGTATCTGTCTGAGTATCTATCTAAGTATCTATCTAAGTATCTATCTAAGTATCTATCTAAGTATCTATCTAAGTATCTATCTATCTATCTATCTCATTAATGATAAACAATGTGATCAAAATGGTTGTCTGTGGGTGGGTTTTCTGGCTATGCATCTTAACCCTGGCTGTGCTCAAAGCTGTGACCATGCAGCAAGCTTAAGCCTATAGTTAACCATGTTAAAAATGGTTTTGAAGCAAAAGGTGACACTGTGTGTCCATTTGCATGTCATTTCCCAGAATCCCTTGCTGCAGTGGAAGTGCTGTGTGCTGGGTGATAATGGTGAAAGGCGGGGTTGCAGACCTGTCTAAGACATGAAAATGAGCATACAGTAATATTTCCATTTGATATATATATTGAAAACAGGAAAGAAAAAGTATCCCACCAAAAGAACTCTAATGTACAAAAATATCACATTTATTTGTCATAACATCACAGAAAACACAAAGAATAAAACAATTCTGATTCACTAACAATAAAGTATGTGGCTGACACCTCTATTAAATCATACATTCCCTCTGCACTTCTACTATATATGCCTCTCATAAGTAAACACTAACCGCAGGTGAAAAGGCAAGCAATTAGCCTCACACCTGTATGACCGGCCGGTCTGAGCATTATAACCTCTTGGAACATGAGATAAAACCCTGAAGGCTAATTAACATGTATCAGAAAGATTCTAATAAAGTAGATGTTATAGATGAGTACATCTTAAAATCACAGTGTTACAGATGAAAAACCCCTCCTAATTTGGGGAGTAAAGGATTAGAATGATCCCCTTTCCTGAGAGTATATGAAGGGCACTTTATAAGGGGGAGCTCCACACAGCTTAAAGTCTCTTGGATATCCCATGAAGGAAACTATAAGGTGTAGGATGAATAATATACTTAGCCTCAGCTAAAAGTGGAAGTCCACAACAGCACCCAATAAAGTCCACAGTCTAGCAGAGTCCGCATGTATGTGGGGCGCTTGGCATCAAGGCAGCCTGTTCATCAATCCACCGTAACTGTGCCGGGGCAGAGGGTCAGGTCGCCACTGGAGTGCTCAGGAGTACACACATGAAAGAGAAAGAGCCCCGACGCGCATGTTTCGCCCAACCGCTTCGTCCAGTGGCTTAATGAAACTGCCAGCTCAGAGTATTTACAGGAACATCTCCTGTGATTTCGGACCAATCAGCGGGAAGCAGCACTGCATCAGTGAAGCCAGATAGGTTAAACCGGAACCCCTCCCTCTGGTTGTGCTCACAGGGGGTAGAGTGCCGATATCTGAGTGTAAACAAAGTAGAAATGTAACACACACAATAGTTCAAATGAGAACAAACGCTCCCTGAAGCAACTTCTAGTATATACATACTGTACATTAGCTTGTTTTAAAATGCATTCAGATTGCAGATCCTCATGTACATATATTAAAGGGCAGAGAACAGGCAAGTTAATAAAAGTAACACATACTGTACCTAAACCTTTTTATATGAGACTGCCAGTGTCTTCTATAGATGACAATGTCATCCAAGTAGGCCGCGGCATATGTCCTATGGGGTCGTAGTACCTTGTCCATTAACCTTTGGAACGTGGCTGGAGCCCCATGTAACCCAAATGGCATAGAGACGAATTGGTATAAACCGAGAGGGGTGGCGAAGGCAGTTTTGCATTTGGATTCTTCCGCTAGAGGTATCTGCCAATATCCTTTGGTGAGATCCAGGGTGGAGATATACTCTGCTTTACCAAGAGAGTCAAGCAATTCATCCACCCTAGGCATTGGGTATGCATCGAATCTGGATACAGCATTTACCTTTTGCAGATCCACGCAAAACCTCACCTTCCCATTTGGTTTAGGGACCAACACTATAGGACTACACCATTCACTGTGGGGCTCCTCGATCACGCCCAATTCCAACATGTCTATTATCTCCCTCTCTACCAGGTCTTTTCGGCCCTCTGGCAATCTATAGGGTTGGGACCGTACTTTTACACCAGGTTCTGTCTCAATCCTATGGGACACTAAATCAGTCTGCCCTGGTAGCTCAGAAAAACATCTGGGAACTGGTCACATAATTCTAGTAGGTCTGACCTTTGTTCCGTTGTTAACTGCCCTCCCATGGGAACCTGATGGTCATTGTACATACTACCCTTTGGAGGCTGTGGACCCAAATCCATCTCTCCTTCCCAAGGGTGGATGAACAACGATCTCATCGTTTTCCAGGGTTTCAGAAGGTTTACGTGGTATATTTGTTTACCCTTCCTGGACCCTGGTTGAGAGATCTCATAGTTCACCTCCCCGGTGCGGCGGAGAACTTGGAAAGGACCCTGCCACTTTGCAAGGAGTTTACTCCCTGATGTCGGTAGTAATAGCATCACTTGGTCCCCAGCTTGGAAGACCCTCAAGCGGGCATTTTGGTTGTACTGCCTCTCTTGACGTTCTTGAGTAGATTTGAGGTTTTCCTTAGCAAACCGACCTATCATGTCTAGGCGGTTCTAAGGTCAATGACATACTGAAGGGTATTCTTGGAGGGGGAGGGCTCCTCCTCCCAGGATTCCTTCAGTAGGTCGAGAATACCCCGAGGTTGGCGTCCATATAGGAGCTCAAATGGGGAGAAGCCTGTGGATGATTGGGGAACTTCTCATACCGCAAACAATAGGAAAGGGAGAAGTTCATCCCAAGCTCGCTTTTCAGTGTCCACAAACTTCCTAAGCATGGTTTTAAAGTACGGTTAAACCTCTCTACCAATCCATCCGTCTGAGGATGGTAGACCGAGGTCCGGACGGATTTTACCTCCAATAACTTCAGGACATCCTGTATTAACTTTGCCATGAAATTTGTTCCCTGGTCAGTTAACATTACTTGGGGAAGTCCTACCCTAGGAAACAGTTCTAACAGCCTGTGAGCAACCTATTTAGCAGTGGCTGATCTCAGTGGGAAGGCCTCAGGATATCTGGTGGCATAATCTACAACAACGAGTATAAATTTATGTCCCTTCGCAGAGGGTTCTAAAGGTCCGACCAGATCTACCCCAATTCTCTCGAATGGGATGGCTACCAAGGGCAGAGGGACCAAGGGAGCCGGCTTCTGTCCTTTTTGGCTAGTTAACTGGCATTCAGGACATGTCTCACATAGTTTCATGATGTCACCATGTATGCCTGGCCAGTCAAACCGGGACGAGATGCGGTCCGTGGTCTTATCCCTGCCCAAATGACCAGCCCATGGGAGAGTATGGGCTAGGGTGAAAACTGTTTTAATCAACCCTTTAGGGACTAGCATCGAATGACCTCCCCTGTTTGTGTAACCTTATTCACACGATATACTGTAGGATGTCATTCAATAGCTCAAAATGTGGAAACACTCTTACACCTTGTTCATCCATTATCTTGTTGTTGATTTGTACCACCTTCTCATATTGTCTAGCCAGAGCTGGGTCTTCCCTCTGCCTCTGACAGAAGTCAGGAAGATCCAGGTCTGGCAAAATTCCCGTATCTATCGGTTCCCCACCCTGGTCATCTCCGGCCATAACCTGCAGTCCTTTGGGCTGACTAATGTTACCAAGAGTCCAGCCTTTCTTAACCAGTCCTCTTTTTCCACACGTCTCTGTTTACGTGTCTTTGGGACGTGGTCTCTACGGGGAAAAATCTCTGGGGAAAAAGGAAACAAGTCTCCGGGCTTCTCCGGTACCAGAGAAGTAGGCTCCTTAGGAGTAGGGGCCAACAATGTTTCAAAGTAGGGCCAGTCTCGGCCAAGTAGAACACGAGCAGGTAGCCAGGGAGCAACTCCCACTAGCAGGCTAGCCTCTTGATCCTTGATACACAGTAGAATGTTCACCGTCGGGTATCTCTTTGTATCCCCATGGATACACTCGATATTCCACGGAGAGTCATAGGATAGTCTGTTGCTTGGAATTAGGCCCTCTAGGATCAGGGTTTTTCCAGATCCCGAGTCCAGCATGGCTTTTACTATTTTCCCCTCCAGAGATGCTGGGACTAACCACGGATTGTGGTCCCCTCGGAGAGAAGCTGTGGCAGTGGTTCTGCCAGATGAACAGTCCATCTCATCCTCTCCAGAGTCCGCAAACTCGGTCGTCAGCGGAAGCTCTCGACGGGGCTCGGTGTTTGGACCTCTCCGCTGTTGGATGGGAACCTCCCTTCTGGTTGGTGGTGGTATCCTCTCCACCGGATGGGTGATGGGAGTCCAGGTTCTTGGGGAATACTGTGGTTGGTGGCCTCCCTTTAGTGATCCAATGGCCTCGGACCCGGGATGGGCGTCTCTGCGGGAGTTTGTACCAGGAACCCTCCGAGATGGGAAAGGGTCTTCCGATCGGGTTGACTGGATCTCCCGAGCTGGCGGGTTGTAGACCCCTCGATTGTCTGCTCTCCTGCCTCTGGCATCACCGGAAGCAACTGGTGTTTGCACAGACCGTTCCCAGCTATCCTGTTGGGTGTCGTCGCCAAGGAAGTTTTCCACCGCTGAATCCAGGGAAAATACAGCGTGTCTTTTTTACCCAGGAGCGAGAGGAGGGGGGCAGTATCTGTATGAACTGCTCGAGCACAAACTGTTCAAGGATCTCTGCCTTGGTATGCTTCTCTGGTTGTATCAACCTGGTACATAAGTCTACTAAGCGGTGGGCTATGACCCAGGTTCGGTCTCTGTTTGCATATTTGACTGTCCGGAACCGCTGTCGGTAGGTCTCTGGAGTGAGGCCTAGGCAATCCAGAATAGCAACCTTTAGTTGCTGATAGTCCATGGCCTCATCTGCTGGAACAGCCTGGTAGGCTGCCTGAGGTTCTCCTATGAGGAGTGGAGCCAGAGTCGTTAACCAGCGATCAACTGTCCAGCCGTGGGCCGTGGCTACCCTTTCAAAAGTGAGGAGAAATGTCTCTGGGTCTTCGGTTGGCTTCATTTTAGGCAGCATCACCGGTGGGTTATTTGGAATCTCTGGTCTGCCTGGGGTTGGGCCTTCGGCCAGCAGTTGGAGTAGCTTTTCCTCTCGCAGGGCCTGTTGCTCATCTTGCTGGGCTTGTCGCTCAGCTTGCTTCTCTGCTAGCTGGAGCTGTTGCTCAAGGAACTGAGAAAAAAATGTCTCCATTTTTTTTTGTGTGGCCCTTCAGATACAGGGGCCGTCCAACGTCCCACTTCTGACACCACCTGTGGCAGGACGGCCTGTAGCCGCGGTCAGGGAACAGTCCACACGTGTAGTTTCAGGATAAATGAAAACGTTCAGTGGCTTTATTTCTCCACAGCATAACATAACATGTGGGTACACTGTCCCTTTAAACAAAAACAAATCCTGCTCCACATTGGGAGAACTGACTAACACTCCAGGCCTATCTACAGGCTGGCTGGCTAAACCATTTACCAAACCGTAAATGTATTTTAAGCAGTCAGGAAAACAAATGAACAAGTCTTACTTTGGTTGAAGTAGTTAGTTTGGTGAATCCGTCTGGCTTGCAGCTCACATAGAAGAGTTATCAGGTCTAAGGCAGCCAGCTACTGCCAGTAACAACATCCTTTTATACCCAGCTGGTTAACAGGTGTCATCTTTCCTCCTGATTACCTAGCTTCCTCCTGAGTTAACCTTCTGAGTGCTGGATGAAGCACTCAGACATATGTTTCCCAGGCATAACTGATAGGGGTTGACTTCACCCTGTCACAAGGCTGAAGCCGAGCCGCTCTGATAACCGCGGCCAGACGCGCTGTTTTCTTTTTTTTCTGTGCGGTTTTCGCTATTTTAGCGTTTGTTTTTTTAGCATTGTCTGCAATACTGCAATATCGTCTAGAAACTCAGGTGGGCGATCGCGAGCTGTTGTCTTAAAAGTCTAATAGCAATTCAACCTACTGTACAGTACAGCCGTACATTTCTGCAAGTCTGTGTGTGCGCGCAGTAATTGTAAATTTGAAGATTTATACTGTATTTGAAGTAGAGATTAATTAATGTTCTGAGTTCATACTGTATACAGAAGTATGAGGCTCCTTAGGGAAAAGAAGTACAGTATTACAAAAATATAACGTCGCGTCTTCTTCCGAATATCAAATTATCACATTTCTATATGTATTATTTACTAATCAATACTTTTGCTAGGCATGCTCTTCTTTTCATACTGTTTTTATTTTATGCGCATGCGTGTATGTCTCATTGGAACATTGTTGAAACGCATAGTATCACATTTCTGCACAATAAACATTATGATGACCTGTTGAAAAAAATTCTTTGAAATGATAATCCAGCATACAGTGCTCTCCCCCTCGCCCCCGCACACACACAAGGCTAAAGTATTTCAACTTCTTATCTAAGTACAGTACACCTCTCCCACACCATTCATTTGTAATGAATGGCTTTCTGGCTTGAATCTCCCCCGAGCGTGGCATCACATTTCTGCGCATGCGTGTATGACTTCCCATTCAATATGAAGTTCAAGTCTGGAATTTTTTTTTTCTGTTTCTCGACATGTGCCTGCATAACAATTCTTGATATTCTGAGAATCAATCACTACTGTAGCTTTTTAATTCTACACTAGTCATGTACATACTTTATGAGGTGGGTGGCATAGTACTGTGATTTTTATTTGGAGGTGTGGGGTTCAAAACATTATGATGACCTGTTGAAAATATTTCTTTGAACTGATAATCCAGGAAACAGCGCTCTTCCCCTCCCCCACCCGCACACACACAAGGCTCAAGTATTTCTACTTCTTATCGATACCTCAAACCATTCATTTGTAATGGTTGGCTTTCTGGCTCAGTGTAATAGTTTAATCTTCCAAAGCGTGTTCTCAAATTTCTGCGCATGCGTGTATGTCTCATTGGAACCTTGTTGATTTTTTATACGCATGCGTGTATGGCTTCCCATTCAATTAGAATTTAAAGTCTGGGGGAAAAAAATTGTTTCTGGACTTGTGCCTGCATAACAATTCTTGATACTCTGAGAATCAATCACTACTGTAGCTTTTTAATTCTACACTAGTCATGTACGTACTTTATGAAGTGGGTGGCATAGTACTGTGATTTTTATTTGGTGGTGTGGGGTTTAAAACATTATGATGACATGTTGAAAATATTTCTTTGAACTGATAATCCAGCATACAGTGCTCTCACCCTTCGCCCCCCACCCACACACAGAAGGTTCAAGTATTTCTACTTCTTATCGACACCTCAAACCATTCATTTGTAATGGGTGGCTTTCTGGCTCAGTTTAATAGTTTCATCTTCCCGAGCGTGTTCTCTGTACAGTACATACAGAATACTGTAGAATAAATACATAGTTTTTTATTTTTGGGGTTTATTATACAGTATGTAAAAAAGTATTGTATTATGTATGAAAACAACAGCATACTGTTTAAGGTTTTCTATAAAGCTCACAGTTATTCTATTCTAATCAATAAAAATGGCACTGCCATTAAATTGTTGCCTCCAGTATTTGGATTTTTAAATCAGATTCATCAATGTGCAAGCATCGTTACAAAAAGCGATATTATCCATCGAAATCCCTCCATTTGCCGTTCTCCGCCTGATGACAAAGTTTCTTTTCTGAGGAAAAATAAAAAATACAACAAAGTTGAATATTATTTAAATAGTTTCATTGTTTCATTGTGCAACCTTTTATAAAAATGTCAGTGTTTTCTAAATCTTCTAATTTTCTCGGGGGGCGTTTCTTGGTCACATACACGCATGGGCCTAAATGTGATGACACGCATATGCGTTTCAACAAGTTTCCAATGAGACATACAGTAGGCGCATGCGCCTAGCTGTCCACCAATTGTTCAGTATCTACTGTAGAAGCTGCTCAGCCAATGATATTGCTGTACTACAGTTCCGCAAATTGTGACTAAAATAATAGAACTAAATAACCATAAGCAAAGCGATTAATTACAGGAGAATCGCTTGACTGTGCATTGATATTGATATTTTAAAAAAAGAATAAAATACGGCAGCTGTACTCACCATAGACTTTGCCAATCGGTTGGCACAGAGCCACTGCCACCAGTCCCGTATTCTGGATTTTAAACGTAGTTGACAGGAGACAGCAGGCCTGCTACACCTGTAGTTGACAGATGATGAAGATGGAAATCATTTTGATACATGCAAGCTTGCTGGTATCTGTACGTGAAATTTTGCTCAGGCTGCAGGTATCCATGCCTTTTCACTTGAAAAAGACCTACTAAGGTCGAAATGGTCGTTGTGTATGGTGCAATAAATTTGATACTTTTGCAAATACGTGGAACGCTGGATCTTTCCTTTTCACAGGTATCCAGGCGGGGACAGATAGCAAAGGTTGCCGGACACCAGGTTTTCACTGACGATCAAACCGTTATTGGAAGCCGGTGCTGGTGCTGGCGCCGGCGCTGGCGCTGTTCTATTGCTGGCCTGAGACAGACTATTCTTAGTTGGTTTTACCATGACATTTCGCCTTTTGAAGTCTCCATGATAAAAGATACTGGAAAAATCTGGCGCTACACACCAATCCCCTCCTCTAACTCCGGGTGCAGGATCAATACGAAAAAAACACGGATCGATACATAACTTTTTCCTTATTGCACGCTTCCACACACGAGCATCTGGTGAAAATTTGTAAAAGTCATAATTTTCGATAAAATATTGATAAATTTGACCTACTGTGGCCATCTTATCATCTGTTTCATTAATTGCGGACAATATTAAATAAGCGTACGTTATGTCGGACTTTTTTAACATGT
Organism: Ascaphus truei; assembly: GCF_040206685.1. Classification (NCBI taxonomy): domain Eukaryota; kingdom Metazoa; phylum Chordata; class Amphibia; order Anura; family Ascaphidae; genus Ascaphus; species Ascaphus truei. Next base: position 158,178,948 of record NC_134485.1, read on the forward strand.
ACTGCAGCGGTGTACTCATCTCGGAACTCTCTGAACAATAGAACACCAGACACTGTGCATTGAGTTTTTAATATGAAACGCATAAATTGATACAGTATTGTAACTTTTTCAGTACCAAGGTCAATTCACAATTGACCACTGTGGTACTTGTTAAACACCTGCAAGTCGACACATTACTGAAGCACATGTACAGTACTGTAGTGTGCACATTAGAATTCATTACAATTCATGAATATCTGACACCTGGCGGATACGCGAAGAATTGCACCCAATTAAATCCGAACCATTATCATTAAACAGATCAACCGCCGATCAACCGCGGGTGCTGGTTGGCGTGACTGCGGCATGAATGTGGCATGAACGCGGTGAAGCGCGTGGAATTCTGAAAATGCAACCGCTCTACCCCCCAGAAGTGTTAAAATAAAAGCTGCCGCGGCTGTACTAACAGTCATCTGTTCCTTAGCAGGTCTAAAAATTAGGTTAATGCAACCTCAGATGAACAACAACACATGACATATTACACTGTGTCATGATTTATTTAACAAAAATAAAGCCAAAATGGAGAAGCCATGTGTGAAAAACTAAGTACACCCTTACTGCTTCCATAGGAATTAAGATGCTAAGTAGCAGACAGGTGCTGCTAATCAAATGCCCTTGATTAATTGGTCATCAGCAAGTGTGACCACCTCTAAAAAAGCTGAAGTTTTAGCAGTTTGCCTGTCTGGACCATTCAGGTGTGTGTATTAACACAATGCTAAGGAGGAAAGATATCAGCAATGATCTTAGAGAAGCAATTGTTGCTGCCCATTAATCTGGGAAGGGTTATAAGGCCATTACCAAATAATTTAAAGTCCATCATTCTACAGTGAGAAAGATTATTCAAAAGTGGAAAACATTCAAGACAGTTGAAAATCTTCCCAGGAGTGGACATCCCAGCAAATTCACCCCAAGATCAGACTGTGCAATGCTCAGAGAAATTGCAAAATACCCAAAAGTTACATCTCAGACTCTACAAGCATCAGTTAGCATGTTAAATGTTAAAGTTCATGACAGTACAATTAGAAAAAGACCGAACAATTATGGTTTGTTTGGAAGGGTTGCCAGGAGAAAGCCTCTTCTCTCTAAAAAGAACATGGCAGCACGGCTTAGGTTTGCAATGTGGCATCTGAACAAACCACAAGACTTCTGGAACAATGTCCTTTGGACAGACGAGACCAAAGTGGAGATGTTTGGCCATAATGCACAGCGACACGTTTGGCAAAAACCAAACACAGCATATCAGCACAAACACCTCATACCAACTGTCAAGCACAATGATGGAGGGGTGATGATTTGGGCTTGTTTTTGCAGCCACAGGACCTGGGAACCTTGCAGTCATTGAGTCGACCATGAACTCCTCTGTATACCAAAGTATTCTAGAGTCAAATGTGAGGCCATCTGTCCGACAGCTAAAGCTTGGCCGAAATTGGGTCATGCAACAGGACAATGATCCCAAGCACACCAGAAAATCTACAACAGAAAATAATCTGAAAAAGAAAAGAATCAAGGTGTTGCAATGACCCAGTCAAAGTCCAGACCTCAACCCGATTGAAATGCTGTGGCTGGACCTTAAGAGAGCTGTGCATAAACAAATGCCCACAAATCTCAATGAACTGAAGCTACGTTGTAAAGAAGAGTTTGCCAAAATTCCTCCGCAACGATGTGAGAGACTGATAAAGTCATACAGAAAACGATTACTTCAGGTTATTGCTATTGAATCATAAGGTGTACTTAGTTTTTCAAACATGGCTTTTCCATTTTGGCTTTATTTTTGTAAAATAAATCATGACAGTGTAATACTGCACCGACACACTTTATTCGAGGAAATACCCAGTATGTACCTGGCAGATACCTGGAATGCGCCGCTCCTCACCTCTGACAAGCCCCGTTGCGTTTGCCTTCCCAGCCTGGGTTCATGCCTGGCTGACGGGCGGCTGATCTGTTAAATGATAATGATTAGGATTTAATAGGCTGCAATGCTTCGCGTGTCTACCAGATGGCATAAATTCATGAATTGTAATGCAGTATATATATACATACTGTGCAGTATTGCAGCCAGCGGGAATAAAATGCTTCAATCCCTGCCTGGAAAATAACCCAATGCACTCGGGCAGAAAACAGTCACAAACCTCAATACACCCGGGTATACCCGAATTCGTGGGACTAGCCGAGCTCGAATAAAGTGTGTCGCCAGTGTATGTCATGTGTTGTTCTTCATTCATGCCAAAAAAAGTGAAATTATTTATTTATCAACAAATCTGATCAAGGTTCCGGTCCTCACAGGGATGTTTTTCAAGATGCATGATCAATACAGACACCACCATATGTACAAGCTAGGGTGCTAACCCATCTGTGCTTCCCTGGCTGGGCACATCGTTGCTAGGCAATGGTAACTAGAAATGGGGGGAGGGATTACGTGTAAGATAGATAGTGTAAACAGGGGGGGCTTGCAAGTGATATGTGTGGGTGAGATAAACAATAAAGGATAGGATTAGAAAGCTATGGACATCGGACTATAGAGGCAATGTACGAGAGAATAATATTAATAACTTTTTTTTTTAATTTTTGAAGAACCAAAAATGTATCAAATCAATCCAATATTCAACTACTGGTTATAAATAAAGTTAATATGAACATCATTGGTTATATAACCAAAATAAGGTTTCTGTCGAGCCATACAATATCATTCTTAAAATTTTCTTTTTGTAAACTGCGTTTAGTTTCTTCTTGCTTCTGACAACTCAATAGCTTTTATTGACCTAATGTATATGGCTGAGACATCAGGTTTCTAATTCTTTTCTCTTGTTGCATCTGATGATTCTGCTTCATCTTTTCTTTTAATCCAAATATTAGTTTTTTTTTATTTAGAGGCACTGCTACTGTCATTGTGCTTAGTATGCAGTTATGGAAACACACACACATATAAAGATATATACTTACATACATACATATATATATATGAGGAAGATCCCCCACTGGGATCGAAACGTTGGATTTTTGTGCTTGTTTTAATACATAAGTTTGGTTACCTTTCATCTGAGTGCTTCGCCTCTTTGCCATATTGGTAATATATATATATATTTTAGTGTTAAGACCTGCATTTTTGGTTTACCTTGACGTTGGTATGCAGGCTTACGACGTTTTGGCCAAAGGGTTTAACTACACAGGCGGCACACTTTATTTGAGTGTGGCTCATTCCGCAAGCCGGGATATGTCCCGGCTTGTGAGCCGCACTCCCTCGGCGACCCGGCGGACCCGGTGAGGAGAGGGGGAAGCCCCGATCGGCGGGCCTCTCCTCCGAGGCTTCGGCGCGCGCCCGGGACATCCCGGCGCGCGCCAGGTTACTGTCGCGGCCTAGACCGGGCAAATGCTCAAATAAACTCGCCCGCGACAGTAAATAACCAAGTTATTACTATTATTATTCAAGTATTTCTACTTTATACTCATTACCTTATATGTTTTGTCAATTTGATGTAGCATTGGGCACCCGTGTCTTCTGTTGTACGTACTACATTTGCCACGCTCAGTAGCACTCATTTTGGCATAAATATATATTCATGATGTGGTGGATGTAGGAGTTTGAGCTATCTGGGAATGTGTGTTAAATATATATATATATATATATATATATATATATATATATATATATATATATATATATATACCATAATACTGAGTTAAGTTATGGTGAGTAAAAAAATTACAAAAACCCTCCACAGGAAAGCAAATATGCAAATATAACTGTATGCTCATCTGTATGTGGGTGGTTTTCTGGGTATGCACCTTAACCCTGGCTGTGCTCAAAGTTGTGACCATGCAGCAAGCTTAAGCCTATAGGGAACCATGTTAAAAATGGTTATTGAGGCAAAAAGTGACACTGTGTGCTCATTTGCATGTCATTTCCCAGAATCCCTTGCTGCAGTGGAAGTGCTGTATGCTGGGTGATAATGGGGAAAGGCGGGGTTGCAGACCTGCCTAAGACATGCAGATGAGCATACAGTTATATTTGCATATATATATATATATATATATATATATATATATATATATATATATATATATATATATATTAGAACACAGGGACTACCGCATGCACGTCAAAAATGTAATGGTACCCCAGAACTGACATATAATTCTAAATAAATCAAGAAAGTCAGCGGTGCTCCAGGGATGGGAAATATGAATAGCAACAGAAAGAATCCAAAAAGGGAGCACATGGGTATAGCCAAATATATAACAAAATGTATTGAAATGTAAAAACAATTGAGAATATTAAAAAGAGGTGGGGGTTCCTTCATACTATCACAATGGACAACAGCACAAATGCAAATATATTGCTGGTACACCTGGGATAACATCAACTCAATTGAAGAGATAAGTGATGAACAAAGTAATGAAGGTAAGTACATCAGACAGCTAATTGAAATAATGATGTCTCAAGCTGTTTCAAAGATGCAAATATAGTAAACATAGCACACAGGTGAGTGGGCCCACTACACACTGAGTGAAGAAATTGGACATTCAATGCAAGTAAATATGTTGATATATTGTGGCACGCTTAGGTTTTTTAATTGAAGAAACCAGTCCTGATGAAAAGTTCATATGAAAAGCGGCACAAAGCCAATACATGAACAGTCCATGAAAAGGCAGATGCATGTCCAAAACATGAAAAAGAAGCAATCCCATATACATCACCAAAATGGAGATTAGTTGTAATGGTGCATGAGGTCCAAATCACTGAAAGAGAGGGGTGTCCCCCCACCACGCTCCCACTATATATGTAATTTCTTCCTTCAGCGTGTGTGTGTATGCTGAGTGAATGTGTCTATCTGTGAAACTGGTAATCTTCTTATTGATTTAGATAGATTTGGCCTTTTTTTTTTTTTTACTCAACATACAGTAGTATAGATGTCTGAATAGGCAGAATTAGTCTTGCTCAAACTTCTAAGTTAAAAAGCCAAGGCCGGACTAGCTACTCTCCTACTGTATGTACATAACAATTATGTGCAAATATATGCATTCATAGCTCTTAACACTGGAGAATGTGCAAGGCCATATTTATTATGCAGTACTATTCCATAAGACACATTCCAGGGATAGATGGCATCTTCGTACAGCCCATTCAAGTGAAAAGCCATAAGATGTCTTATTGCTGCAGACTATTTAGTAATATGAGCATGGAGGTGTACCTAGGGGGGCACACAAAGATCCCTGATATAGGCGCACTGCAGACCTTTATAAAATAATGTGGTCAGGGGTGGAAAATGGATATAAAATGTTTTATTAATAAATAATGAAATGTACATAAAAACAGTGTGTGGTTTATTCAAAGTAGACGTCTAGAAGCTTATGTCACTCAGTGTCAAACATGCATTGCATAAATGTTCAGTTGAGGCTAAAGGTGCATAAGATAGGCTTAAGAGGTGTACAGAAACACTCGATGTAAACATATGGTGTATATATATAAATAATATTTCAATCGTAATTGCAAAGCAGGTTCTTATGGTTAAATATAACACCAAAATGAAAACTTTGCCTAAATTGCAAATTAAATCTATATGTTCCCTGGTGGATCTACATCTTGTAGAATTTGCTGACTATTTAATAAATATGAGTAACAGTTAACAGGTCCCCAAAACCTGCATTATTGAACCCATTGTTACGTGATCAAGTGAATAGGCTGCAGAGAAGGATTCTACATACTGATGCAGCGGCCGTTATTCGAACACATCACGGCACCGATTTTGAGTTCTCTGCTGTTCCCAACGCAGCATGATTGCGGCCAATTGCCCTAGGCACACATGCTTATCTCAGATGTTTTGTTTGAATTTCATGGATTCTATTTCTTTGTTTGCAATAAAATGGATGAATTGCAATGTGTACAGTACTGTGCTACTGTGCTACTGTGTCAATTTCATGTTTTTAAAATCAAAAACGCTAAAATTCATTTTTCTGCACTCGCCGCACTCGCATCTTAGTGCGTGAAGGCTGGAATTCATCCCGCGGTTTCAAATCGGGATTCCGATGTACATGAAGCGTGAAGTGTTCGAATAACGGCCGCAGCATCAGTAGTGACATGAACAGTAAATGAGCCCCCAATAATCATGTCACTCTTACCTTCCTATACACTTTATTATGTGGATTCCCTAGAGCTTTGTGCTTGCTTTAGTATTCATTTGTGGTCCTTCAGGCAAAGATAAACTGCCCAGTAGTTACAGTACAAGGAGCTGGCCTTGGGATTCAGACAAGGTTACTCTACTTCAGGGACATTGATTTTAAACAAGAATATAGTATGTGGTATCATATGGAAAATACTAATTTAATTTGATGCCACTTCACACGCATAAGTGTATTTGTCTTCAGATTTTTTTAGGAAGGTATGCAATGGCTTACATTGTTTCTCATTGGAAATATTACATAGATTAGAATAACATATTTTTTTAAAGTGAAACTTTTTTGCTGGCACCCGCCTAAATTCTCATAGGACTAAAACTCCTTCATGGAGATGAAAATGAGTCACGATCAGGCACGTGCAAGCGCCCCCGCTGGCTCAAAACGTTCACAGCCCTAAAAGTCCTTGATGGAGATGAAAATGCGATCGGGCTTCTGCATGAGTGCACCCTTGGCTCAAAATTCACACACCACTCAAAGGGTGCACTAAGCACCGATAAGCCACTTATGGCGACCTTTTCGCCAAAAAAAGCCTACTGCTATTCAGTAAGCCCCAATAAGTCGGCGGTAAAAGCTCTTTACGGCAATATTATTTTTCTGAGAAAAAAAAACCCCGCCAAACAAGCGTCAAGAAGCCTCTTATCGGCAGGTTTTCAAACTCGTGCAATTGTTGTAGCCCCGATTAGCTTATCAAGGCTAATTGCGGGTCTAGAATAGAAATTTCCTGTCAAAATCTTTCCGACAGAAAAAGTTGGCAGGAAGATGGTGAGAAGATTTCAATAAGCAATGAGAGGGGACTTACAGTAGGAAACAAAAAGGCATTTTTCCTGCATCGGATTGTTGCCGGGAGTCTCCGGAGCTGATACCCATTAATATCAGCACCAGAGGCCCCCGGCATGAATCCCATGAAATATAAATGCATTTACAGTCAACTTCCTTGCCTTAGTGGCTAACTGCTAATAGAATGAAGGGGTTAAGGAACAACACAGCTTTATTGGGGGCAGAGGAGGTGAGTGAAGTGGGTCCTTGGCCCTTCACTCACCCCCTCTGCCCCCAATAAACATTACAATATGTACTAACCACCAATACACAACCCCTTATAAAATAATTTAAACATTTTTATACACATAATTGATATCAAAGGCCTGCGGGGGTCCCCGGGTGGTCCCTGCAAGAGTCTGTGAGCCTCCAAGTGGTCCACGTGGGTGTCTGGGGGCCCTCAGGTGGTCTCCGCGGGTGTCTGGGGGCCCTCGGGCCTTATATAGGGCCAGTGACATCACATTTTCAGGTCAGATGGCACAGCTCCAATCTGATTGGACGTTGTATCATGTGCCCACATCCTTTTTTATTGTTAAGGATGTGACGTCATCTCCAAGGAGGTACGTCACATCCTTAAAACCACATGGCTATATCACATGGTATTACAGCCAATGGGATTGAAGACTATCCCACTGGATGCTGTACCATGTGATAGGTTACATTAGTTCAAAAGGATGTGATGTCATCCCTTCAAGTGATGTATTTGATCCCTTTGATTGTATTTGTTTCTTTCAATGTTTTTCATTGCCCATTGACTGTTAATGTATTTATCTGTGCCCTTTTAGGGGAACAGATAAATACAGAGATAGACAATGCATTTTTTGGCAAATGCTTGATTTTCTATTGATTGTTATTTTTTCAATTTCTGTTTATTGTTTGGATTAAATTGATTTGAATCTGGATGACTTGTTTTTAGTACATTTTATGAATGGTTAGCGGTTATAATTATTTATTTGTTTTGTTGGCTACTGGTTTTAATTAATTAATTTGTTTGCTAGTGTTGTAAATTAATTAATTGTTTTGTTGGCTAGTGTGTTTATTTGTTTAATAGTTTGCTTTGATAGTTGTTTATTTAATTGTATTGTTTTGGATTAACATAATTGTTATAACTTAGCTACTGATGCAGCGGCCGTTATTCGAACACTTCACGCGGTGTGTAGATTGGAATACCCATTCGATGGCGCGCAATTTGATCTAATCGTGCCGAGTTAAACACGCGGTTTGATTATCGTTTTGTCCGGATTAGAAAATGGCATTTTAGCGTGTTCTACAATACCGTCGAAACTCAAGTGGGCAATCGCGAATTGTTGTCATCAAAATCCAATAGCAATTCTATTTCATGATTAACATGTTGGCTGAAATCGCTGAGCTGCCTGCCACGCATGCGCAAATTCCAAAGCCCTTCTACTGTAAGCTGTCACATTTCATTCATGTCTGCGATACTGTAGTCCAGTAGAATCAAATCATTAATAATAGACTTCACGCTTATTGTTTTCTACATGACTTTCCTTGGTTAAGGTGAACTGCTTATTAAAAAAAATTCTAATGCCTTTCCGACCAACCTTTATACTGTATGTTTTGATACTTTACTGTACGAAGTGATTTTTATTTGAGGGGTGGGTGCCAGCAGATACTATATAGCTGATTCGTAATGCTGCAGCCCATTAACAGAGTGAACCAGAGTTCGATTCTTGCCTCAGATGTTTTTTTTTTCAGATGTTTTTTTTTTTATTTTATTTTCATTTTATTTCCACTTTAGTACAAATAGCCGAGTGGCTTTTTACAGTACACTCGAGTGCAAATAGCAAAGCAGCATCCATTTTCAAATGCTTTGCTTTGTTGTTACATTAGTCTGCTCTCACTGTTCTGCGCCTGCATGTAATTCTCTTTGGTTGGGACCTGGGACCTTTTTCATTATTAATGCGCATGCGTGTATACCTTCCCATTAATTTGGAAGTTAGTTCACGTTTTAAAAATATATACTGTACTGTATGCCGTGTATTTTTTTATTTTGTTTGATTATTGCCATGGCTTGCATAGCAAGTATGGATATTCTGAGATTCAAGTTTTACAAATGCAGTATATATTTTGGGGGGTTATCACCATGGGCTTGCATACTGTAGCAATTATGGATATTATGAGAATCAAACAGTACTGTTGCTTTTAAATTCCACACTAGTCATGTACGTTCTTTCAGAGGTGGGTGGCATACTGTAGTACTGGTTTTTTTATTTGGGGGTCTGGGGAGCAAAACATTATGATGACCTGTTGAGAATATGTCTTTGAACTACAGCTTGGAACTTCATATAGCTAGCACAGCTCGCACCCCCTCCCCCCTCCCCCCCGCACACACACGGCACGGCTCAAGGATTTCAACCTCTTATCAACACCTCTGACAAACCATGCCACGCATGCGCGCCATAAGCCCTTCAAAGCTTCTTCTATTGTGCTGCGCCAAGTCATCTTGGAGTTCACCGCTTATTAACAACACAACACCTTTTCTCCCCCCCCAACCAGACCTGTTAATATGATTACCACTAGTAATAAGATTAACATTTTGTGTGAGATAGAGGCCTAGCTAATAAAACCCTTCTAAAACTGCTATTGTACAGTACTGTAACAAAACAAGTCAATTTGAAGTTCAAAGCTTATCAACAACACATGTAACTATGTAACTATGTAACAACAACAGAGCCCTCCAACAGAGCCATTAACGTACTTGTACTGTTGTGTGATTATCATGAGCTGGGCAGAAGACATGTTGGATAATCCTTAATGCAGGAAAAAAGTTTTTTTCTACAGTATTTTATTGCATTATTAACAGAAATGATTGATTAAACAATAAAAATATAATAATTTTTATAAAGCATTTTTTGTCTTTATAAATATTTTTCATATACTATTGTGAAGTGCAATGCTTTGTTTGTTGAACTGTTCATAAGAATTTCAGGTCTGCAAAGGGGGTTTAAAAAATAGATGTTATTTTTGAATGCATAATACAGTACAAAAATACAATACAGTAGTTCTTGTCGTTCTCTTCGCTATGGCATTGTGAGATGGGGAGAGAGGGGCCTGCAACTCTGAAAATACAGTATTTCAAAAGATTTTTTTTAATACATTTTTTTGTTTTTTTGGCAAACACGAATTTCTATACAGTAACTTCTGAGAGGGGTGGGAGAGGGGGGGTTTGTGTAAGATACAGGCTGGTTTGTACATGAACACCGTACTATTATCTTACACACACCCCCACCCTTCCTTGCTTGCGGCAGTTCTGAAAATGAAAAGAAACAATAAATGCAGACATGATTATTTTTAGGGCCATACTTACCTGTATCATACTTATCTGTGCCTTATTACTTTCCCGAGGCCTGGCCATTACGTTGTATAACAATAGGCAACACAGTCGCAATATGATCAATATATTTATTACATCTACACTGGCGACACACTTTATTCGAGCTCGGCTAGTCCCACGAATTCGGGTATACCCGGGTGTATTGAGGTTTGTGGCTGTTTTCTGCCCGAGTGCATTGGGTTATTTTCCAGGCAGGGATTGAAGCATTTTATTCCCGCTGGCTGCAATACTGCACAGTATATATATATATATACTGCATTACAATTCATGAATTTATGCCATCTGGTAGACACGCGAAGCATTGCAGCCTATTAAATCCTAATCATTATCATTTAACAGATCAGCCGCCCGTCAGCCAGGCATGAACCCAGGCTGGGAAGGCAAATGCAACGGGGCTTGTCAGAGGTGAGGAGCGGAGCATTCCAGGTATCTGCCAGGTACATACTGGGTATTTGCTCGAATAAAGTGTGTCGGTGCAGTAGCTACGGTGAGTACATTGTTCCACAAATTCAGTATCCCATTTTCCAATTCTTCCTTTTTGGATGGTTTCCACACTTTTCTGATATAATCCTTCAACTCATGCCATACCATTTCAATGGGATTAAAATCTGGTGATCTGTAATAAAGTAGGAGGGGAGAAAAAAGGTGAATTACGTAAGGAGATACTGTATACAGTAAACTATGTAAAACAATGAGAAAAGGTTACCCAACTTACTCCGCTGGCGTCTTAACCCAGTTGATACCGCTGGCAAAAATGTGAGCAGTCGACGCTGTGTGTTTCGGATCATTGTCCTGGAAGAACCGGTGACCAGATGGGAAATCATTCTTTATGTATTCAAAAACATGTGTAATTATGTGATCCTGGAAGAACGCTTAATTCATGATTCCTGGAAACAAGAAAAAAAATATAACATTAGGGTACAAAATACTGAATACAGTACAGCTGTCCAGTGCGTAAGGCCACAGCATGTGGATTTGTGCATTATTTTACACTCAAAGATAATGATGCATCCTGGTCCTTGTATAGAGATGGCACCCCACACATGCATCTTCACTGGGTGCTTGGGACGCAGCTTCAGAGATAGGCGTCCTTTTTTGTAGAATCCAAAACGGGCAAACCTCTCAAGCGCTACAGTTGTCTCGTCTGTAAAGATGACATCATTGAAAGTTTCGCCACTTTCAATCCATGCCCGTGCCGGGTCCACTCTTTTTATTTTGTTGACTTCCCTTATCATAGGATATGCTCTGTAATGACAAGGAAAAATGTTAGAGCCACAAAATGCTGGACATACAGTACAGTATGATACTGTATTAGGAGGGAGCCTAACATAAAAAAAAAGAGGGCATGAGTGACGTACTGTATACTGTACTTACTTAAAACGCCCATCTTTCCATCCCAATTTCCGTCTCATCAACCTGATACTGGTTTCTGATGCTTTTATTTTGTGAGTAGCCTCTAGTGCATTCTTTACCCTTGTGGCACACGTCTCATCATTCGCATCACTCATTTGGTACACCAGAAGAGTGTTCGCCCTAATGTGTAAAGAAAAAAAGAACACTTTGTTCCAGTAGGCAAATTAAGCATCCCAAAAGCGCACAGATTTCTTATTGTCTGATGTTGCTGCTTCACTTACTGTATTGTACTGTGAGTACACTTTGGGCGCTACAGTATACAGTATGAATATATTAAATAAATAGCCTCTCAAACTGCAGGATTATTAGTTCAAAGATAACAGAATCTTTTGAAATGATTACACTCTCACACCACCTCCTAAAATACAGAAGACAGTACAGTATATTACTGTAGAGTTGACTTAAAAAGCTAGTGACTGATTGTAAGAATGGCAAAAATGTTATACTGTACTGTACAGTCGAAAGGTACTGTAAAGATTAATAAAATATTGAACACAGGCATACTAGTACTGTACAGTTCAGTACAAGACGTTGGTAGAGTTATGGAGGACAATACAGTAAGTACTTACTCAGTAGTGACAGTCGGCTTTCTTTGGATGTTTTTGGCCTTCCCATGCGCATGATAACTAACAGTGCTTTTTGCTAAACTGAAGCTCGAAGCAACTAACCAGCGTTGGATCTGTAAAATGCGGTGTCCATTCTGGTACATATCCTTTATTCTCAAGCTGAGATCTTTTGAAATCCTTTTCTTTGGCATCGCTGCTGATAGAAAAAAATTGCAAGCACACACAGAGCAATTGGATGTGAATTGGATGTGTATTGAATGTGCATTGAATACACAAAATGGATGGTGTATAAAATATTCATATATTTCAGATACAGTCGGCATCTTTTCTGCTGCAGCATTAATCGCTGAATATATTAAAAACGTATAACTACAGTCAGGTTTTTTATACGGCTGTGGTGTAGCCATAATGTCCACTCAGCAATTGCGCGGGGAAAGAATGTTAAAAAAAGGCACACATTGAGTATTTTTCAATGCTTTTTATTAAGAACGCCTAATTTGATAACATCTTTGAAAAAACAAGGTCAATTCACAATGGGCCACTGTAAATTTATACACCAGTATCTGTTTTAGACACCTGCATCCTTACAAAGTAGCGAAGCAATGTACTGGTACACATTCCAATTCAATCCAATTCAGTCACTGCATTCATTTCTGCCACCTGGCTGATACGCAAAGAATAGCAGCCAAATTATAATTCATTAACTCTGCCACATGGCGGATACGCGAAGAATTGCATCCAAAGAAACAATAAACCATTAAATTAAACAGATCTACTGCGTCCGGTTGCTCGGTGCCGGATTGCGCAAACGCAGCAGGAATAGTGATAAAATGAAAAAATGCTGAATGGAATACAGCGGTCAACACGAAAACTGATTCGTGATGTGTTTGAATATGCCCGCTGCATCAGTATTTTGGTGATTAAATATTTATTTAATGTGTACTATTAGGCTATTTAGTTCTTTTATTTTGGGGTGCTTAGGTGCTTTTGTATTTATGTGATTATTGTGTATTTTTGGCATTAATTATTTTTATTAGGTTGACCATTGAGTGATATAATCGCTTATCATGCCCATATTATATGGTTATGATATACCGCTGCACCAATCAATGGGTGCAGGGTGGTATAGTGGGTCCCGGGTTAGTGCTTAGGACTCCCGGGTGGGTGCAGCAGAAAGAAATCGCCGGGTGAGCCCTTTTCAGAGAGGCGATCATCACGTCGCCAGAAACTCGCAAGTTTTGCAAATGTTGCCATTACAGGTATTCTGGGCTTTATGCATACCGTGATAGCAACGTTGTCAAAACTGGCAATTTAAAGAGTACGGCAATTTTTTTTCCCCGGTGCTTAGTGCATAGGCTCCAAAGTCATTCATGCAGATTAAAATGTGATCAGGCAAGCATTTATAAGCAAACCTGCCACAGTACCAATACTTTTATAAGCAAACCTGCCACGGTACCAATACTTTAATAGGCAAACCTGCCACAGTACCAGTACTTTTACAAGCAAACCTGCCAGAGTACCAATACTTGTATAAGCAAACCTGTCATATTACCAGTAAAATACCCATAATTTTAAGCAACAACTTTAACATAAACTTTAACTCTGAAGAAGCACTTCCGCTCGTTACATTCATGCAAGAAACATTCAATTTAACTCTCAACACCAATCCAGCCATTCCAACTACAAGATCAGGTTTGACCATTGATGCAGTCTTTCAACTTCATTTAGATACTTTACAATCCAAAATAAATGTATCTTACTTTAGTTATCATAAGTCAATTGCACAGTATTATGTATTTATTTATTTATAAAATATTTTACCAGGAAGTAATACATTGAGAGTTACCTCTCGTTTTCAAGTATGTCCTGGGCACAGAGTAAAACAAATAATACATGGTTACAAGTACAGTTACATAAATGAACAAGGTATACATTATATATAAGACATTGCGTGCACAGTTAAAGAAAATATATATTATGAGCGTATGAAACAGTTACAGACCAGATTAAAGTGTGAGAAAGCCTTAGATTTGAAAGAACTTAAGCTGGTGGTGGATATGAGAGTCTCTGGTAGGTTGTTCCAGTTTTGGGGTGCACGGAAGGAGAAGTAGGAACGTTCGGATACTTTGTTGAGCCTTGGGACCATGAATAGTCTTTTGGAGTCTGATCTCAGGTGATAGGTGCTGCATGTGGTAGGGGTGAGGAGCTTGTTCAGGTAGCTGGGTAGCTTGCCCAGAAAGTATTTGAGGGTGAGACAGGAAAGGTGAACTTTGCGCCTAGACTCTAGTGATGACCAATCTAGTTCTTTGAAAATTTCGCAGTGATGTGTGTTGTAGTTGCATTGGAGAAAAAAACGACAAATTGAATTGTAGAGGGTGTCAAGTTTGCTAAGGTGGGTTTGAGGAGCCGAGCCATATACTATGTCTCCATAGTCAATAATTGGCATTAGCATCTGCTGTGCAATACTCTTTCTGACCAGGAGACTTAGGGAGGATTTGTTCCTGTAAAGTACCCCTAGTTTGGCATAGGTCTTGGTTGTCAGGGTATCAATGTGCATCCTGAATGTTAAGTGGGAGTCAAACCATAAGCCCAGGTATTTAAAACTAGTGACAGGTGTTAGGGTGGTGTTAGCGTTGGTTCTAATCAGGAGCTCAGTCACTGGAAGCTTTACAAATTTAGTCTTGGTCCCAAATACCATTGTTACAGTCTTGTCAGTGTTTAAAAACAGTTTGTTTTGGGAAATCCAGTTTTCGAGTCTCAAAAAGTCAGACTGAATTATGTGTTGAAGGTCAGAGAGGCTATGGCTGTGTGCAGATAGGATTGTGTCATCTGCATACATGTGTATTGAGGCTTCCTGAAACCCAGTGATTTAGAGTGGCGCTTTAACACAGTGCAGGTGGTCTAAAAAAATTATAAATATAAGTGGTGAAACTGAAAAAACTCTCAACCTTCCAGGGAATATACACTGATTCCCTCACAAAACGTATGGATCCAGGGGGAGGGAAGGGAGCAGGATCGTCAGGAACACCCAGAAAGAAACATATAAATACAGATCATGGTGTGGTATGAAAATACATATGAGTCAGAAATCCGGAAATGCTTGGCTCTTATGAATAACCTACTTACAAGATGTAAGATTTAAACCAGCGTTTGTATAGGTAAAGATGAATATACTGGCTCTTCTATTTGGGATCGTAGACTGCAGCAGACTGGTAGTTTAAATGGTATGCCTGCTGGGACCTTCACTTTCACAGTACAGCAATCGCATTCATTCAGAGAAGAGAGGAAAACATAGGGTTTCACCAGGTAACACCAATTTTATCGTAGTAGCATAAAACATATGTACTCACAATATATAATGTGAACACAGTCACATAAAGGTATCTTTTAGGGCAGCGGCGGCTTGGCAGATGGAAAAAACGAAAAGGTCCTCCACTCCACTCAGACTTCCCTCCGCGAGGGTGCCCCCTCGTCCGGTGCCGATGGATGGCGTCTGTCGTCACTTCCTGGCCTGGTGGTGACGACTTCCGGTACGGGCTGGAAGATCGGAGGGTTGGAGGGCTCGCCTAACCGTAGCTGCACCTCTGGGGTAGGAGCAGGTTGACAGACTGCTTCCTTCCTTGAATCGGCTCAACGCGTTTCACTGCATCCGCAGCTTCCTCAGGAGCAATGATTGTGTCCCATAATGGGTGTTACTTAAATAGCATCTTCAATTAGGACACTAATTGAAAAAACACTTGATTACATTACGCACAGATTCTCCCACATGGGTACACAATACTGTGGTCCAAAAATTACGGCGCATATAAATACACATATTAATTTTATTCACTCTCATATGAGAGGTTCTAAAAGGTAAAATATAAATTAAAACATATTATAAAAACTAAAAAATCATCATTAAAACTCGGATAGTTGATAATTATTAGAGAAGGTCCATACATAGAGGGAAAGAGAGAGAACATAGATTAGCAAAGTAAATGCAGTGTATATAAAATCAGATAACAGCATATATATATATAAAATTAATAAAATTTCAATTAAATTAGATTATTTACATATATCAAGATAATTAAAGTGCAAGTGCAATATTTAGAGGAAAGGTGCAATCTCAAAATCCACATTAAGACCGTTAGGTGTCAGTGTATTTAGTTTATGTACCCAGTACATCTCCCTTCTACTTAAGTCTAGATTTCTATCCCTTCCTCTCCAATGTTGTACTACATGCTCAATTGCAGTGAATTTTAATCCTGCTGTATTGGAGTTGTGGAATATAGAAAAGTGCTTAGAGACATTATGGGACTGGATACTTCTTCTGATATTGCTCAGGTGTTCTAAGATGCGTATCTTAATTGCTCTTGTGGTTTTACCCACATATTGTAGCCCACATGGGCATTCGAGGAGGTAAATAATGTAATTTGAAGTACAATTCATATATTGTTTTATTTTGTATTCTTCATTTTTATTGTTACTCATGAATTTCTTTTTTTCTTGGTTTTTGTGTCCGCAGGCTTTGCAAGAACTACAACCATAGAAACCCTCCAATTTTTGGAGCCATCCATCTTTCTTTGTTTCCAATTTTTTTAAAGCACTTGGAGCTATCATTCCCTTCAGGTTTTTTGCTTTTTTGAAGATAACCTTGGGGTGCTGTGGCATATTGTCTTTCAGGATAGGGTCATTTAATAAAACATGCCAGTGTTTATTAATAATTTTCTTGATATTGTTTGACTCTTTATTAAAAGAAGTTAAAAATGCTGTGTCGAAATTTATATTAGGAGTTTTGTCTTTATTTTTAGGTACTATTAAGTCCTGTCTATTTAGACAGTTAGCCTTGTCAAATGCTGCGTCCAGGAGGTCTGTCTTATAGTGTTTCTCAACAAAGCGTTCTTTTAGAATGTTACACTGATCGTTAAATACTACTGTATCAGTGCAATTACGACGCATCCTTCTGAACTGATTATATGGGACATTGTCCATCCATAAATTCTGGTGACAGCTTGTACGTAAGATGTAATTATTACTGTCCACTTCCTTAAAATAGGACCTAGTTTTTAACGTACCATTCTCTATATAGATAGTGAGATCTAAATAGTTAAGGGTGGTTTTACTTGTAACAGAGGTGAATTGTAGATTGTAATTATTTATGTTTATACTTGACAAAAAGGAGTCCAAATTCTCCTGGGTGCCTCCCCAAATTAAAATGACATCATCGATGTAGCGCCGCCATAGGACAAGGTCCGCCCCCAGGACGCCACCGGGCCATATGTGATGCTCCTCCCAGAGTCCCATGAAGAGATTGGCGTAACTGGGAGCAAACCTCGTTCCCATGGCGGTACCACATCTCTGAATGTAAAAATTGTTATCAAACCAAAAATAATTTTTATCAAGTATGAAACATATACTGTCAAGAATGAATTGGACTTGTTGATCACTCATATCTTGATCTTGTTTGAGAAAGAAGTTTACTGCTTCACATCCTAGGTTTTTCTCTATAGACGTGTACAGAGATGCGACATCTATACTGCACCGACACACTTTATTCGAGCAAATACCCGGTATGTACCTGGCAGATACCTGGAATGCGCCACTCCTAACCTCTGACAAGCCCCGTTGCATTTGCCTTCCCAGCCTGGGTTCATGCCTGGCTGATGGGCGGCTGATCTGTTAAATGATAATGATTAGGATTTAATAGGCTGCAATGCTTCGCGTGTCTACCAGATGGCATAAATTCATGAATTGTAATGCAGTTTATATATATATACTGTGCAGTATTGCAGCCAGCGGGAATAAAATGCTTCAATCCCTGCTTGGAAAATAACTCAATGTACTCGGGCAGAAAACAGTCACAAACCTCAATACACCCGGGTATACCCGAATTCGTGGCACTAGCCAAGCTCGAATAAAGTGTGTCGCCAGTGTAGTAGCCATAATGAACTTATCATTCCAAATGATACTCTCTAATAAATGTAACACATCTGTGGTATCTTTCAGATATGATTTAAGATTTTTAACATGGTTTTGTAGGAAGGTATCAATATAAGCCGACAAATTTGATGTCAATGAATTAATACCGGAAATAATCGGTCTTCCGGGAGGTTGTTGCATACATTTGTGGACTTTAGGCAATATATAAAATATCGGTAATTGGGGATACTCATTGAACAAGAATTTATACTCATTTTCATTGAGTATACCCAATTCCTTACCCCTGTCTAGAAGTGTTTTTAGGTCGTTTGTAAAGGTAATAGTTGGATTATGTTTTAGAATTTCATAGGTCTTTTTGTCTCCTAAGAGGCGGTTGGCTTCCTTTAGGTAGTCATCTCTATTTTGGATCACTACCCCTCCTCCTTTGTCAGCCTGTTTAATAACTATATTGGTGTTATTTGTTATTTCTTCTAAGGCAGCTCTCTCTTCTTTATTCATATTATTCCTCATTTTTGATTTATTATTTTTTGAGAGTTCTTCGAATTCTTTAACGATTAGATTATAAAAAACCTCTATATGGTTACCCTTACAATGGGTGGGATTGAAAGTAGATTTATTTCTAAAACTCGTGTGTTTAATTGTGTCATTTTCTGTCTCAATAAGTTGTTTAGGATTGCTCATCCTTGACTCAACATTTTTACTTAGGAAAAATCTTTTAACTGTTAATTTTCTAATATATTTATTTGCGTCCACAAAGAGTTCGAAATTATTTGGGCCACAGGTTGGAGCAAAGGACAAACCCTTGGAAATGACACTTAATTGTGAGGATGTTAATTCTACATTACTGAGATTAAAAATGTTCTTAGTTGTATCGGGGTGGGATTTTCTCACTATTTTCTTTCTTCCCCCCCGTTTTCCTCTCTGTCTCTTTCCCCTTTGGGGTAATTGCTCCCCTCTTCTTTCTCTAAGAGGGGAGTGAATGGGTTTTTTGTTTCCCAAATGCTTATATCTAGGAGATCGCTAGTCCCCATTGTTCCAATGGGTGAACGAGATCTACTAGCTTTTGCATATTTAGCAGAATCATATCTCTCTCTTTCTCTTTTTCTATCTTCTCTATCTTTTCTTAGATCTCTTTCTCTTTTTAGTTCTTTCTCTTTTTGATATTCACGCTCTTTCTTATCTCTCTCTTTGTCCTTCTCTTTTTGTTCCCTGTACCTTTTTGCTTCTCTCTCTTTTGAAATCTCTTTTTCTCTCTGTAATTCTTTCTCTCTATATAACTCTCTTTCTTTATATTCTCTTACTCTTCTCTGTTCTTTTTCTCTTTGTAGTTCTCTTTCCTTATATTCTCTCTCTCTTCTCTGTTCTTTTTCCCTAATTATTTCTCTCTCCCTACGTCTTTCCCTTTCCAATGCCTGTTCCCTCTCTCTTTGAGGTACTCTCTCATTGAGATAGTCTCTTTCTCTATAGAGGTCTCTCTCTTTTAATTCTCTTTCCTGATTAAAATGCTGTTTTGGTGTAAGATCTTTCCTGGAACTATGGTGTGATAGTTTGGAATCATAATTGTCTCTCCATGGTAACCTAGGTATAAAGATGTGTTTGTTATTATCGGGGTATGATTTATTTCCATATTTCCCTGATGTATTTTGGGGTTCTCTAACTATTCTTTCCTCAGGTCTACTCTGCGGTTTAGAATTCTTCTTTTTCTTCCAATCTCTTTGTTCCCCTCTAAGGTAATCTTCCTCATCTCTCTGAAATTTGTTTGATTTGCTGGTATAAAGATCTTGTTCTAGTCTATCAATTTTCTTTTTTAGTTCACGATCTTTAATTTTGAATTCAATGGTATCTTCCATATGTGCCAATTTTTCCTCAATTATGACAACCTCTTCATCAATTTTTTTAATATGCTTTTTATGTTGGTTTATCAAGGATGTCATAAGATTAAAGGAACAATTATCTATTGTCTCATGCCATTTTTTCACAAAATCCTCATCATCCAAATTTGATGATGGGTTTTTTGTGAATCTTAGGCCTCTAGGGATGCGCTTGCAATCCATATATCTATTTAGAAATTTAAGGTCAAGCCATCTCCTAGTGTCTTTAATCAAAAGTCTTTCTAGTTTAACGAATTCTTCATCTAAAAAATCATCTTTCATTGGTGTGTTTATAACATTAGTGTCACTAAATAATAAATGTCTATTTTGTCTTTTAGCAAAAATGTTTGGTGAGACAACTTCCATAATATCTAAACAATAAGAATAATAATAAGTGTGCTATTTCAAATAATATAAATCTTATAACTGTGAAAAATATATTTGCATATAATGTACAGCAGCCCCCAAATCAAGTGCAGAGAAACAACGTGAAACCCAGTGATTTAGAGTGGCGCTTTAACACAGTGCAGGTGGTCTAAAAAAATTATAAATATAAGTGGTGAAACTGAAAAAACTCTCAACCTTCCAGGGAATATACACTGATTCCCTCACAAAACGTATGGATCCAGGGGGAGGGAAGGGAGCAGGATCGTCAGGAACACCCAGAAAGAAACATATAAATACAGATCATGGTGTGGTATGAAAATACATATGAGTCAGAAATCCGGAAATGCTTGGCTCTTATGAATAACCTACTTACAAGATGTAAGATTTAAACCAGCGTTTGTATAGGTAAAGATGAATATACTGGCTCTTCTATTTGGGATCGTAGACTGCAGCAGACTGGTAGTTTAAATGGTATGCCTGCTGGGACCTTCACTTTCACAGTACAGCAATCGCATTCATTCAGAGAAGAGAGGAAAACATAGGGTTTCACCAGGTAACACCAATTTTATCGTAGTAGCATAAAACATATGTACTCACAATATATAATGTGAACACAGTCACATAAAGGTATCTTTTAGGGCAGCGGCGGCTTGGCAGATGGAAAAAACGAAAAGGTCCTCCACTCCACTCAGACTTCCCTCCGCGAGGGTGCCCCCTCGTCCGGTGCCGATGGATGGCGTCTGTCGTCACTTCCTGGCCTGGTGGTGACGACTTCCGGTACGGGCTGGAAGATCGGAGGGTTGGAGGGCTCGCCTAACCGTAGCTGCACCTCTGGGGTAGGAGCAGGTTGACAGACTGCTTCCTTCCTTGAATCGGCTCAACGCGTTTCACTGCATCCGCAGCTTCCTCAGGAGCAATGATTGTGTCCCATAATGGGTGTTACTTAAATAGCATCTTCAATTAGGACACTAATTGAAAAAACACTTGATTACATTACGCACAGATTCTCCCACATGGGTACACAATACTGTGGTCCAAAAATTACGGCGCATATAAATACACATATTAATTTTATTCACTCTCATATGAGAGGTTCTAAAAGGTAAAATATAAATTAAAACATATTATAAAAACTAAAAAATCATCATTAAAACTCGGATAGTTGATAATTATTAGAGAAGGTCCATACATAGAGGGAAAGAGAGAGAACATAGATTAGCAAAGTAAATGCAGTGTATATAAAATCAGATAACAGCATATATATATATAAAATTAATAAAATTTCAATTAAATTAGATTATTTACATATATCAAGATAATTAAAGTGCAAGTGCAATATTTAGAGGAAAGGTGCAATCTCAAAATCCACATTAAGACCGTTAGGTGTCAGTGTATTTAGTTTATGTACCCAGTACATCTCCCTTCTACTTAAGTCTAGATTTCTATCCCTTCCTCTCCAATGTTGTACTACATGCTCAATTGCAGTGAATTTTAATCCTGCTGTATTGGAGTTGTGGAATATAGAAAAGTGCTTAGAGACATTATGGGACTGGATACTTCTTCTGATATTGCTCAGGTGTTCTAAGATGCGTATCTTAATTGCTCTTGTGGTTTTACCCACATATTGTAGCCCACATGGGCATTCGAGGAGGTAAATAATGTAATTTGAAGTACAATTCATATATTGTTTTATTTTGTATTCTTCATTTTTATTGTTACTCATGAATTTCTTTTTTTCTTGGTTTTTGTGTCCGCAGGCTTTGCAAGAACTACAACCATAGAAACCCTCCAATTTTTGGAGCCATCCATCTTTCTTTGTTTCCAATTTTTTTAAAGCACTTGGAGCTATCATTCCCTTCAGGTTTTTTGCTTTTTTGAAGATAACCTTGGGGTGCTGTGGCATATTGTCTTTCAGGATAGGGTCATTTAATAAAACATGCCAGTGTTTATTAATAATTTTCTTGATATTGTTTGACTCTTTATTAAAAGAAGTTAAAAATGCTGTGTCGAAATTTATATTAGGAGTTTTGTCTTTATTTTTAGGTACTATTAAGTCCTGTCTATTTAGACAGTTAGCCTTGTCAAATGCTGCGTCCAGGAGGTCTGTCTTATAGTGTTTCTCAACAAAGCGTTCTTTTAGAATGTTACACTGATCGTTAAATACTACTGTATCAGTGCAATTACGACGCATCCTTCTGAACTGATTATATGGGACATTGTCCATCCATAAATTCTGGTGACAGCTTGTACGTAAGATGTAATTATTACTGTCCACTTCCTTAAAATAGGACCTAGTTTTTAACGTACCATTCTCTATATAGATAGTGAGATCTAAATAGTTAAGGGTGGTTTTACTTGTAACAGAGGTGAATTGTAGATTGTAATTATTTATGTTTATACTTGACAAAAAGGAGTCCAAATTCTCCTGGGTGCCTCCCCAAATTAAAATGACATCATCGATGTAGCGCCGCCATAGGACAAGGTCCGCCCCCAGGACGCCACCGGGCCATATGTGATGCTCCTCCCAGAGTCCCATGAAGAGATTGGCGTAACTGGGAGCAAACCTCGTAGAGGGTGTCAAGTTTGCTAAGGTGGGTTTGAGGAGCCGAGCCATATACTATGTCTCCATAGTCAATAATTGGCATTAGCATCTGCTGTGCAATACTCTTTCTGACCAGGAGACTTAGGGAGGATTTGTTCCTGTAAAGTACCCCTAGTTTGGCATAGGTCTTGGTTGTCAGGGTATCAATGTGCATCCTGAATGTTAAGTGGGAGTCAAACCATAAGCCCAGGTATTTAAAACTAGTGACAGGTGTTAGGGTGGTGTTAGCGTTGGTTCTAATCAGGAGCTCAGTCACTGGAAGCTTTACAAATTTAGTCTTGGTCCCAAATACCATTGTTACAGTCTTGTCAGTGTTTAAAAACAGTTTGTTTTGGGAAATCCAGTTTTCGAGTCTCAAAAAGTCAGACTGAATTATGTGTTGAAGGTCAGAGAGGCTATGGCTGTGTGCAGATAGGATTGTGTCATCTGCATACATGTGTATTGAGGCTTCCTTACAAGCTGTGGGAAGATCATTAATGAACACTGAGAAGAGTAGGGGCCCCAGAACAGAGCCTTGCGGGACACCACAGGTGATATCCAGGGGGTTGGAGTTAGAGCCTGAGATGGACACATGTTGGGATCTTCCTGATATGTAGGACTGAAACCAGTTTAAAGCATGTTTCCCTATTCCAGAGCTCTGGAGTTTGTTAAGCAGGATAACATGATCAACTGTGTCAAAAGCCTTTGCAAAATCTAGGAATACTGCACCAGTGAGTTGTCCCCGTTCCATTCCACTCTGGATTTCATTGCAAACATTTAGCAGGGTAGTTACGGTGGAGTGTTTGGGACGAAACCCAGACTGGAATTGGCATGTATTCCAACTGATACTATGGAAATTTCTGCAGAAACACATAAAAATCAATATACAATTTCAGAGACAAAAACCAAAGAAGTTTCACACTCATCTGTTGTTGTAATTAAAAGTACATTTTATGATATCTATGAAGAAATGAAAAAAAAAATGAGGGAATCAGCAGTGGTATGAGGATGTTAGGGTTGCAGTATTGTTTTGAGGGTAAAATCAAAAGCTTATTCCTGCACTGCTATATAGTATTACAAATAAGAGGTACTCCACACCAACAAACATTGAGATCAAAGGAAGGACATTTTTTTTAACCAAAGCACTCAAAGTACATATATATATATATATATATATATATATATATATATATATATATATATATATATATATATATATATATATATATATATATATATATATATATAAAGATAGTCTTTTAGTTCTTTAACACATACGTATTTGACCTGAAAATATATACACTGCTGGTCTGATGTTCCTCCTTATTTAAAATGCAATATATAAACAGGGGTATATCAAGAATCAAGACCCTTCAAAAATTAATAAAATATTTTTTAAAAATACAAAACGATAAAAAAGATATCACATTTCTGTTTAAGGGAATAACATTGAGCCATATGACATCTCCCCCCTACAATAATTCCCCCCCGCAAAAATACACTCAGAAATTACACTCTCCCCCACAACAGACATTACAATAATACCCCCCACAATACACACACAATGATACCCCCACAATAGTCAAACAATAATACTCCCACAATGCCCACACACAATAATACCCCGCCCCCACAATACATATACAATAAAACCTACCAATACACAAAATATAATAACCCCCCTAGAATACACACAATAATACCCCCCACACATACACACAATAATATAACCCCACACACAATGCACACACAGACTTACCCTGGGGGTGATAACAGGCCTCTGGTGCCATTCAAGTTGGGCCCAACTTCCGCAGCAGCTGGGAAGAACTGGTGCCCGGCAGCAATCGGAGTCAGCTACCGGGCCCAGGACAGGGGTCCATATAATGAGACCGTGTTATAACCGGGATCGCGTTATAACCGGGACCGTGAAATGGCCGCCACGATCAGTGAGGACTTACCCGGCATCTGCAGGTCTCTCTTCTCCCTGCTTCATTAGGCTGCAGCTGCTACACCACAGGGTTGGTCAGATTCATCACACCAACCCTCTGGTGTAGAAGCTAGAGAATTGCTACAAGCATATGAAGGGTCATGGGTTCAATTTCTGCATGGTATAATTTATAAATTATTATTTTATATAATAATTTATAAATTCTAAAATAAATAAAATGATAATTTATAAATTATAAATTATAATTAAAATATTTTTTTTTTTTATAAATTATAACATACCATGCAGAAATCGAACGCATGACCCAGGAGCCACACTCAGACCGCGTTGTAGCGGATCGCGTTATAACGGTTTTGAGCTGTAAAAACAGGCCTCGACTTACTGTGATGAGGCCTCACAATACTTTACAGCCAGTTTGAAAACAACTACAATTAAATATAATTATTTGATTACACATGAAATAGACAGGAACAGCCAGAATTATAATAATACATGGTTCATTAAATGAACAAAGATTATATTTATACATTCAATTTGCGGACATTTCATGGACATTTAGAGATACAATTATGGACATAAGAAACATTTACGGACAGATTAAAACTGTGTTAGAAAGGCCTACAATGTGTTATTAAAAGAGGCCCTGCCACAAGGAGCTTACAATCTATAGGCAGGGTAGGTTGAAACATTGGGAACAGGGGATGAGAGGCCTGGTGAGCTTCAGAATTCAATAGAGTAGCTGTAACATTACCAAACATCAGCGAAGAGCAGCAAATGGCGACACTCTTTGGCTGCCCTTCAACTGACACCTTTGGGGCAACTCGGGTGGTATATCCTATAGATTCTTTGGTAGAATGAAACAGCAGCAGAGCACAGGACTGGACCTCACGGCAGACATACAATTGTCGTGGATCTCTCTCCATCGGCAAACCTGCATATAATCAACATTTCATTAAATCAACTTATGATAAATCGGTTTACAGCACATTCTCAAATTACACATACATGTGTGATACATAATATATATTGCAAAATTACAGTTTTCCCACACTCCAAAAATACCCAGCTTCCTAAAATCAATATGAAAAAAACTAAAACAATAAAAAAGTTGTTTTTAGAGTAGTCTACCTGATACTACAATTATGCTGAGAGCTGCTGACTTGATGTATTTCGCTATTACTGGCTTCATCCAAGGGCTTCAAATGCAAGCGGATGACCCTGGTTTTCAGACTGGGTACTCCTACTTCAGGGACACCTATGCCGATGACGTGCTCCTCGTGGCCCAGGACCTAGTTGATCTGGGGCGGGCACAAGTGTGCCAAGAGGTTTACACCGCGGCCTCTTCAGCTCGGATCAACTGGTCCAAGTGCTCTGGCCTTTTGGTAGGTCCCATATAGGTAGACTCCTTGCCCCCCACATTTTGTAATGTGTCGTGGAGGAGCGGTACTCTCAAGTATCTGGAGTCTACCTGTCTGCTGCAGAGAACCGGCCCCAGAAAACTTCAGTGATCTTGAAGAACGAGTCATTGCTCGTCTGGGGTCGTGGGCATATCTGTCGAAAATGCTTTCCCTCAGGGTAAGGACTCTGGTGATCAACCAGCTGGTGGCCAGTCAGCTGTGGCACCAGCTGATGGCCATGGGTCCAACCCATGAATTTGTCAGCAAGATCCAGAGGAAGTTGCTGGACTTTCTCTGAATGTGGAAGCATTGGGTCTCTGCGGGTGTGGCGTGCCTCCCTCTGGAAGAGGGTGGACAGGGAGTGGTGTGTGTGCGCTCCCAGATACCTGCCAGATTTCTGCCTCCAATACCTGCAGAGATACCTATTCGCAGATTCATCTCCGCAGTGGTGCCAGCTGGCGACAAGTTTCTTTCACCAGCTGTGCAATATGGGGTATGACCAGCAACTGTTTATCATAAGGCCCGAGGAGTTAGGTTGAAACTTCTCGATGCTGCCAGCATACTACCGGGACTTACTAAGGGCATGGAGCCAGGTCTCCACGACCAGGAAAGGACAGGCGGTGGTGGGGGTTGGGTTCCCTGTCGAGCCCCTGCTGTTTAATACAGCAGTGAGGGCTCGGATGTTGGATTCACCCTACATCTGCCGTCAACTAATCCTGGCGTGGGTAACCAGAGTCGGGAATCTCCTGGACTACGAACAACGGGACTGGGTAAGGGCAGAGGTGCTCGAGCACCGTATGGGTCTGCCTACTGCCCGTGTCCCTCATCGTTTGATCTAGGAGATTAAAGATGCCATCCACCCGACTCGCGCACCTTCATCGAGGGGGTATTACAGACCAGAGAGCCCTGCCCACTTATCACCTCAGCTCTCTGTATCTTTGCATGGGACCAAAGCCACGGCAACCCCCTCAGGATCCTCTCTTCCCCAACCTCAGCAGGTTGGGGGACATGTCCCTGGCATGTTTCCCAGCATGTCGAGGAAAGGCCGGTACTCTCTCGTACACCATACAGTGCAATACCTCGCGCTCATCGCCTGCCCCGTTACCACCTGGAGGTGGGTACTTCCTGCAAACGAGGCGAGAGGCCCCGATCGAGGAAACTCTATTCGGAGTTGGTTCCCCGTCCCACCGGGGATTTGAGTTGGAGAGTCCTCCACGGTGCACTGAGCACGGGAGAGTACTTGGCTCACTTCACGGACTCCCCCGCCACCTGCCCCTTCTGTGGCGAGTGGGAGTCCGTGTACCATATTTATTTTAGCTGCGCCAGACTGCAGCCCCTCTTATCCACCTTGAGGGCCCTTCTCCTGCAGTTCTGGCTGCACTTTTCCCCTCACCTTTTTATTTTTGGGTGCCCAGTGTCCCGGGACAATAAGCCTACGGATCTCCTCGTCAACCTGCTCCTGGCATTGGCTAAGCTAGCCATTTATAAGATCAGGAAGCAGTGTTTAAAGAGGGAGGTTCCAACAAACATCGTGGCCATGTTCCAGGCGCTGGTGCACTCCCGTATCCGGGCAGAGAACACATACACCGAGTCCACTGGGACGGTTTAAGAGTTAGCCTCCCAGTGGGTGTCAGGCGGGGTGCTCTGCTCGGTATCACCCCATTTTGATTTTTTAACATTAACTCCCATATTTTAGTGAACATTATTTTAATTTACTGTTGCACATAATTATGCCCCTTTACAAAGCATTAGTAAGACCACACCTCGAATATGGAGTTCAATTTTGGACACCAATCCTAAGAAAATACATTATGGAACTAGAGAGAAGAGCCCCCAAATTAATAAAGGGGATGGAAATTCTAACTTATGAGGAGAGTGTTACGCAGACCAGACCCGTCCCCTGAGCTGAAGGGGGAAGTGGTAATACACGCACCCGCAGCAAAGGGAGCGTGTCCGGAGTGTGGTATAAAGCGTTGCCAGGCCAGGTGTAGTAAGGTAGACAATACTTGCCGGTACCGGTAGTAGAGATAGAGTGTAGAATGCCTTGCCGAAGTCAGGGAGTGGAGAGTGGAGATAGGTTGTGGTACAAGCCGTGTTCAAGGGGTTACCAGAGTGAGCGTTGTCCAAGGAGTGCCGAGATCGAGAGCCAGAGGGGGTAGTCGTACAAGCCGCGTCAGAACCTGTGAAAACACTGAGAGAATCCAGAAGTACTTCCATACAGAGACTATGTCGAGCAAAGACTGAGAGCAGAGAGGAGCTAGATAAAGCAGGAAGGTCCAATTAGGAACGGAGGCGGGACAGGAAGAGCTACAGGTAGACACTGCAGATTGGTGCAGGCATAACAGGCCAGGTGAGTCTTGTTAGTAACCTGAGTATGCCCGTGCAGTGTGCGGGGGTGGAGCCTGAGGTCCGGGGGACGGGAATAAGAGTGTGCAGACTGAGCGTGCACCGTAACTCGTGTACGCGTGTGAACCGAGCCAGTGGATGGTGCAGGTGTGCGTGCAGGAGTGCGTGCAGGAGGGGTGTGATCCCATGGAGGCCGGTAAGGCAGGATTGTTTTGTGTGTCCAGGGGCTCCCTGCAGGGAGGGAGTGCTCTGTGCTCTGTGTGGGAAGCGAGGAGAACGCCGATTCCTGACAGAGAGGCTAGCTAAATTAGATTTATTTACATTAGAAAAGAGGCGTCTAAGAGGGGATATGATAACTATATACAAATATATTCAGGGACAATACAAGGAGCTTTCAAAAGAACTATTCATCCCACGGGCTGTACAAAGGACTCGGGCCATCCCTTAAGGTTGGAGGAAAGGAAATTTCACCAGCAACAAAGGAAAGGGTTCTTTACAGTAAGGGCAGTTAAAATGTGGAATTCAATACCCATGGAGACTGTGATGGCAGATACAATAGATTTGTTAAAAAAAAAGGTTGGACATCTTTTTAGATGGGAAAGGTATATAGGGATATACCAAATAAGCATACATGGGAAGGATGTTGATCCAGGGATTAATCCGATTGCCAATTCTTGGAGTCAGGAAGGAATTAATTTTTTCACTTAATGGGGTTTTTTGTTTGCCTTCCTCTGGATCAATAAGTAAGTATAGATATAGGATAAAGTATCTGTTGTCTAAATTTAGCATAGGTTGTACTTGACGGGCCTACTGTACGTCTTTTTTCAACCTCATCTACTTTGTAACTATGTAACTACAGTATGTAATGCCGGTTTAAATTATATTTTTGTTAGTCTGGTATTTTTTTCACACTGTGTCCTTTAAGGACCAGTGAGTTACCTGTTGATCTGATTCGCCGGCCAATCAGGCCTTACCAGATGATTAAATAGTCCTACTTCATGGACATTGATTGCTACACACAGAATATATCATGTATATATAATATAATATATATAATATATAATAATATATATAATATATATAATATATAATATAATATTTTATGCCTCTTCCACACACCTAAAATTGTATTTGTCTTCTGATTTTTTAGGAAGAAATAAAATAGCCTAAACTTTCTCTCATTGGAAATATTACATAGATTAGAATAACATATTTTTGGTTTTGAAATCAAAAGGTAAGTGGTGTTTATGGTGCATCACCATAGATAGCTCATTATAATACTGATAATTCCTTATACCATAGTGGATCCAGGTTTAGGGACATAAAATATAATCCATAACATCCCAGGGTGAGAAAACAGAGGCCTGGTGGTCCCCACGCAGGTACCCCAAAATAGGTCTCCTAATGATGGTGTACTACACCCTGGGGAAATTACTCAATCAGTCCAGCACTGGAGGGTAAAATAATAATGGGCCAAGGCCCTTTACCTCCCTTAGTGGTGTCCTTGATGGGTGGATCCGTTCCAGCGTGCAGTCCTCTCAGGGTAAACACAAGCAGCAGAGGTGTAGAGGAGCACAGCAGCATTTCTTGGCAGCATACTGTACCAACTAGTGGATCGCCAAAATGAGGGTAACTCCAAGCAGGGATGAGTATTAAAAGAGTACTTTAATGGTCAGTGCAAAACAAAACAATGGTAGGAGCGCACCTACGCGTTTCGTCCGTAAAGGACTTTCTCAAGGTGTAAAGAGAGGTTCATAGATGCATCCTTATATCCATAAGCATTTTCGCGCCAAAATCGCGGCATTTGTGACATCATCTCCATGCGACCGGTAGTCTAGTCGCTGCTATGACGCGCGCTTAACTACTTGCTCACGCCCATAATGGAGAAAATGCACACAGCGCCGTGATTGTCTGAAAAAGCCATAATGTTGAATGTGAAAACTTTAATCAAAAAAATGTGTCAAATACATGTATTACACATACAAAACTGATATAGACAAAACCAATGGATTTAGGATTAAGCCTGTCCCCTTAGAGAGGAATGATAACAGACAAAATCAATCAATAACCCATTCAGAAATAAGATTAAAATTATTAAAAATATATACTAGATATAGAGGCCAAGTTAGGGGTAACTAGATCAGTGTCTACAATATTACAAACAGTACTAAATGAGTAATGGTAAAGGTTGACAAAACTAATCCTTGGCAATATATAAAGTATATAGGTGAATACACTACCGACACACTTTATTGAAGTGTGGTCGGTACCGCAAGCCGGGAAATCTCCCGGCTTGCTAGTGGCCGCCCCTCGGCGTGCCA
This sequence comes from Ascaphus truei, assembly GCF_040206685.1. Classification (NCBI taxonomy): domain Eukaryota; kingdom Metazoa; phylum Chordata; class Amphibia; order Anura; family Ascaphidae; genus Ascaphus; species Ascaphus truei. Next base: position 158,210,087 of record NC_134485.1, read on the forward strand.
CGCGTCATAGACGCGCGGTCACGCGTCATCGGGAGCGTGCGCCCCCTGCACGCGTGTCCAGGGGCTCCCCGAGGGAGCCCTGGTGTCCCGCGATCGCGGGACAGCGGCAGGGGGTTCCGGGGGACCCGGCGGACCCGGCAGCGGTAGGGAGAGCGCCCCGATCGGAGGGCGCTCTTCCGCTGCTTCGGCGCGCGCCCGTCACACTCGGGCGCGCGCCAGGCTACTGCTGCGGCACAGAACGGGCAAATGCTCGAATAAACTGTGCCGCAGCAGTATATAGAAGAATACTAAGGGAACTGGGAACCCTCCTTCCCAATCTCAATGTATTGTTAGAGCTGGAGTCATACACTAAAGGCAGTGTGGATAAACTGAATGTAACCTCTATTTTGGTATGTTACTGATAAAATGTAATTATTTCTTTAGTTGAATCCAGCAAACAATAAGAAAGGTGCACAGAAATGCTCCTGTTGAGTTATAACATAAATGATTAAGGAAATTGTTGACACAAAAGAACAGAATAAAATGCTTTTGAAAGGAACTATAAGACAGAGCATGTTGTAAAAATTAAACAAAAAGAATAATTAAGGAGAAAGAAAATAAGGAAAAAGAGAAATACCGGATATGGATACCTACAGTATATGTTAATATATATATATATATATCTCATATGTTTAATACCTGTTGGTATTTGATATTTATATATAACCAGTATTATTAAAAGATAATGTAATCTACATAATTATCAAAAAGTTTAAAAAGAACAAACAATTGAACCCTTGATGATGCATAGTTAAACTTTGGTATGAGCATATATAATATAGAAACATCATGCCATAAATCTATAATCAATAGAAAAGAACAAAAACGTAAACGTCTGTACAGACTCAACAGGAGCATTTCTGTGCACCTTTCTTATTGTTGTTCTTATTGAGGGTTCCCAGTTCCCTTAGTATTCTTCTATATATTCACCTATATACTTTATATATTGCCAAGGATTAGTTTTGTCAACCTTTACCATTACTCATTTAGTACTGTTTGTAATATTGTAGACACTGATCTAGTTACCCCTAACTTGGCCTCTATATCTAGTATATATTTTTAATAATTTTAATCTTATTTCTGAATGGGTTATTGATTGATTTTGTCTGTTATCATTCCTCTCTAAGGGGACAGGCTTAATCCTATATCCATTGATTTTGTCTATATCAGTTTTCTATGTGTAATACATGTATTTGACACATTTTTTTGATTAAAGTTTTCACATTCAACATTATGGCTTTTTCAGCCAATCACGGCGCTTTGTGCATTTTCTCCATTATGGGCGCGAGCAAGTAGTTAAGCGCGCGTCATAGCAGCGACTAGACTACCGGTCGCATGGAGATGACGTCACAAATGCCGCGATTTTGGCGCGAAAATGCTTATGGATATAAGGATGCATCTATGAACCTCTCTTTACACCTTGAGAAAGTCCTTTACGGACGAAACGCGTAGGTGCGCTCCTACCATTGTTTTGTTTTGCACTGACCATTAAAGTACTCTTTTAATACTCATCCCTGCTTGGAGTTACCCTCATTTTGGCGATCCACTAGTTGGTATGCTGCCAAGAAACGCTGCTGTGCTCCTCTACACCTCTGCTGCTTGAAATCAAAAGGGCATTATATATATTGTATGAAGAAATAAAACATTGGGGTAATAATGTTAGGAGGGTGTTGAATTTTCAGTATTGTTTTGAGGGTAGTATTATTAAAAATGATCAAATAAAAGTGAACGAATATTTCAGAAACCAGTCTGGGTTTTACCATCTAGACCACAAGCATTCTTTATGATTGTAAACTGAAAACAGATTGGCACGTTCCCCCTATTACAGCAATTTTACAAAGCAGACATGCTTGCTAAATGAGGCTAGAGGGAAAGCATGTGAAATAAGTGAATAAAGGTTTTATTTAAAATAGAATTCTCACTGAGCCAAGTTTAGTAATGGTGATGATATCAGACTAGAGCACCGTTTCCCAAACTTTTTTTTCCGTGACCCGGTTATTTTTGAAATTCTCCTTTGTGACCCACTAAAAATTTTATCGCCTATACTGGCCTATAGGTAAAATAAAACAGTTATGAATGTCCATACATATTTCATATATTCTCCCAATACCCTCTATTCACTCTCCCCCCATTCTCTCTCTGACATGCATAGACGCACACAGTCACTGACCTACAGACACTCGCACAGTCAGACCAACACAGACACTGACCATGCACAGACACTCACACAGACACAGCCACTGCGGGCCTGCACAGGCACACACACAGCCACTGATACACACACACAAAGCCACTGATACACACACACACAGCCACAGATACAGTACACACACACACACACAGACACACAGCCACTAACAGACACACAGCCACTGACACACACGCAGCCACTGACACACATGCACACACACTGATACACACACAGACACTGATACATACACGCACACAGAAACTGATACACACACACACATTCACTGATTCACACAGACACTGATACACACACAGCCACTGATACACACACAGCCACTGACACACACGCAGCCACTGACACACACACAGCCACTGACACACACGCAGTCACTGACACACACGCAGCCATTGACACACGTAGCTACACAGAGACACTGCTACACACACACACACACACACACACACACACACACACACACACACACACACACACAAACACACAGAGACACTGCTACACACACAGAGACACTGCTACACACACAGAGACATTGCTACACACACAGACACTGATACACAGACACAGAAACTGATACACAAACACACAGACACACACTGATACTGATACACACACACACCCACACAGACACTGATACACACACACACACACACACACACAGCCACTGATACACACACACACACACACACAGCCACTGATACACACACACACACACACAGACACTGATACACACACACACACACACACACACACACACACACACAGACACAGACACTGATACACACACACACACTGATACTGATACACACACACACACAGCCACCGATTCACACACACACACACACACACACACACACACTCTCCCCTATACACACACAGACACACACAGTGAATTACAGGCAGTGACGGATGTAAGTGACTGGAGGGGGGGCGGGGGAGAGAGGAAAGTATGGTGATCCAAGCAGGTGGCTCCACCGCCTCCCCCTGCCCACCAGCGACCACGCAGCCACAATAGGAGCAGGGCCCCCCCAACCCATAGTGCACCTACCAGGAAAAAATATATTTTAGCGCGCAACTTTTACTTAACTGTTTTCTTATTGAGATATAAAAATAAACAGGTTGCATTGTAATGTTTTTTTCTGTATTTTCAACAAAAGACATGTGACTGCCTGACTGGGTGGGTGAGTGGGTGGGTGAATGACAGTGACTGGGTGGGTGAATGACAGTAGAATGACAGTTGGGTGTGTGACTGTGGGTGGGTGAATGACGGTGGGTGAGTGGGTGAATGATGGTGGGTGGGTGGGTGGGTGAATGATGGTGGGTTGGTGGTTTGGGTGAATGACGGTGGGTTGAATGACGGTGGGTGGGTGGGAGACAGTGACTTTGGGAGACAGTGACTGGGTATGACAGTGACTGGGTGGGAGACAGTGAATTGGTGGGTGGGTGGGAGACAGTGACTTAGACAGTGACTAGACAGTGACTATGGGAGACAGTGACCTTAGACAGTGACTAGGTGACAGTGACTGGGTGGGAGAGAGTGACTGGGTGACAGTGACTGGGTGGGTGACAGTGGGTGGAATAGTGACTGGGTGGGTGACAGTGACTGGGTGGGTGACAGTGACGGGGTTGGTGACAGTGACGGGGTGGGTGGGTGACAGTTTTGACAGTGACTTGGTGGGTGACAGTGACTGGGTGGGAGACAGTGACTGGGTGGGAGAGATTGACTGGGTGACAGTGACTGGGTTACTGGGTGACAGTGACTGGGTGGGTGACAGTAACTGGGTGGGGTGACTTACTTTGCTGCCGGACGCTTTCCCCGCTGCCCCCGATATCCCCGAGGCAGCTGCCTGGGACGGGAGGTGGGCTTGGGGGCGTGGGAGGTGGGCTCGGGAGGGGGGGCCACGGGAGGTGACCTCGGGGGGAGCACGGGAAGCTGGCCACGGGGGGAAGCGGGCCGCAGTAGGAGCTAGTACTTCCCCCTCCGTCCCACGTAACGTGCGGGCCGCAGATGAGCTGGTACTTAATCCTCCGTCCCACGTTTGGGGGGGGGGGGTTTAGTGAGGGGTGGGAGTGGGAGAGCAGGCCCTGCTTGCCCTGCGCATGCGCGCTGGACCGCGGGGGAATCGCTGCCATTTTTTTTAACTTGAGCGGGGGGGACACCGCGCGGCCAGCCTCGCTGCGACCCGGCAATTTTGGTTCCGTGGCTCGGTGCCGGGTCGCAACCCACCATTTGGGAAACGCTGGACTAGAACAAACTAATCTATCCTGCACCTCCTGTGTTCTTAGTATAAATGTTTTCTTTTTTCATTGTATCTGCTTTTCAGAAAACCGCCACAATGGGAATGTAGTTATTTTTTTTTGTACACATAATAATACAAAGCAATTTTTTTTTTAAATGGACGTGCAAGCACATATGACCTTATTCAATATCATGTGAAGTCTGTGGAGCTGCATTTTTCGTTCACCATGGGAAGATGTCTATTGAATAGAAGCTATAGGGTTAATGAACAACAGCGGTGCCAAAAGACACCTTTACAGTGCCAAAATACCTTACAGCCCATTCAATTTAACAGCCTGTAGAGTTTCTTACGGCATAGCACTACTTTGTGTATAATGCCCATTGTGACTGTAAAAAAATACAGTACATACTGTACATATAAAATATAACACTTTCATCAACTGCTGTTGCTTTAGAATGTCAGTGATTTGTTTGTTCTTTTTCACTGGCATCAGGATTTACTAAAGGAATACAAACACGAAGCTCAAGTATCCAATCATCTTTGCCTATCTATTCCTTATTGCCTCAGTCTGCCTATCTAAACAGACACAACCTACTGTAGCTAAATGAAAAGTTAAATCACACAGCTAGCAAAGCTAACTTTTAGATACAGATGCAGCGGCCGTTATTGAAACACTTAACGCGGTGTACACCTCGGAATACCCATGTCATGGCGCGGAATTTCTTCCAACCGTACCGCCTTAAGACGCGAGTGCATAAAAATACATTTTAGTGTTCTGGTTTTTAAACACCTTAAATTGACACAGTAGCACAGTCAGGGTCGCCAACAGAAATCGTGGGGCCCGGGACAAACATTTTAATCAGGGCCCCCCACCCCCCCATTTCACACCTAACGTGACCCCTCTCTTTCTCACCCCTTCCCATGTATTTCCCTCCCTTCTGTCTCACTCTCCCGCCTCGCATATATTTCTCTCCTCTGTTTCTCACTAAGTCTGCGGCCCCTCTGGCGCTGAGCGCGCTCATGCTTGGAAAGCGCTCCAAGCATGAGCGCCGGGTGTCCTGGCATTTACGCAAGTGCGTGCGGGGGACATTGCAGGTAGTTGAGCGCGCTAGAAAGTTAGTCTTTTTTGTTTACATAAGGGCCGAGCGCAGGTGAGCGTGTATACACGCGCGTGAACGGGGACTTACATATATCTATATATGTAAGTAACCGCAGTAAGCGCCGCCCGCTCACTGCTAGCGAGGACGCAGTCTTACTCCCTATTTTCCACACTCACCCCCTCTCTCCTCTCCCTCTCTCAATTACCCCACGCTCATTCATTCCCTCCCCCCCACAAGATATATACCAAAAAACTTTCCACACACAAATACATTAAAAAAAATCCCACCCCCTCAAATATATACAACCTCCCCACCCTCAAATGCATACAATAAACCCACCTACCCAATACATATAAAAAAAAAAACAATACATATAACCCCCTCATTCATTCATTCTCACATTCTCTCTGTGTCTCATTATATATATATATATATATATGTATATATATACAGTGTTCGAAAAACCTATACATTTGCTCGCCCCGGGCGAGTGGATTTAACATCGTGGCGAGCGCCTATTGGCCCAAGCAGCATACGTTTGGTACTAGGTGGCGAGTAGATTTTTTTGTGTGGCGAGTAGATTTTTTGGTGATTTGTCAACCACTGTATATATATATATTTACATATATATATATATATATAGTGCAGAATAAATGAGTACTTCAGTATTCGGTGATACCATTTTTATTGGACTAACAATTAATGTCATAGGACATTAACTCATTTATTCTGAAGAACTCATTTATTCTGCACTATCGCAACTGGACTAACACAGCTATTTTCTGCTTTATATATATATATATATATATATATATATATATATATATAGGGGGGCACGCACCACGCACCACGCACCACGCACCACGCACCACAACCACCAAAAATCTACTCGCCACCTAATACCACACGTGTGCTGCTTTGGCCAAAATAAGCTCGCCACGATGTTAAATGCACTCGCCCGGGCCGTGCAAATGTATAGGTTTGTCAAACACTGTGAATATATATATATATATATATATAAATATATAAATATATAGGGAACCATGTTAAAAATGGTTATTGAGGCAAAAAGTGACACTGTGTGCTCATTTGCATGTCATTTCCCAGAATCCCTTGCTGCAGTGGAAGTGCTGTATGCTGGGTGATAATGGGGAAAAGTGGGGTTGCAGACCTGCCTAAAACATGCAGATGAGCACACAGCTATATTTGCATATATATATTGTGACAAACGCCCCTCTTTTGTAGTGCCGACGCCTGTCTGGGTTCTTCCCGACACAGTCTTCTAGGGTTATTTAATACAAAAACAGGATCATGCAAAGTATTAAGCTGCTTAACTCAGGCTTCTGCCTGCTTTATTTTCATCCAAGTAATGTACTGCAGCTTTAACATGTGAAGGTTAGAGGTACTCAGATACTTTCATTCAGCAGTTCACACATTTCAGTGTTACAGTATTTCCCACATTGTTATTTCAAGTAAAAAAGAAACCAAATGATATAAACAAAATCCTATCCCTTTCAGGGATCTAACTACACATAGAATCAGCCTCTAACTGCTGCTGGGCCAACTAACCTGGTTCCCCCAGTTTAAAACAATGCCCTCTCAATTAGGGTCACTAGATACAGCATAGTCCATTACAAACAGTAATACATCTTTGTTTGGCTTATCTGTTTTGTGGTGGGTACTCGGACCCAGGTGTCCGGCAAATCCTCTGGGACTGTGATACTTGGAGGGGCCGTCAACCCCGAAACTGGAAACAGGGGAGCAGCGATACCCCCAGCCTCCAGGCTCTAAGGAGAGAGAGTGAAATGCAAAACCTCTCTGCTCTAAGTACCTGTGCATGTGATTAGAAGAGCAGGTGAGGGAGAACTAGAGCCATTGTAATCTGTGGTCTGGATTTTCCATCCAGCTGCCTGAGTTAATGGGAAGATGTGGAACGGATCATTTTTAACTATTCCTGCACTTTCTGATCTAAAATGGGGCAGAAAGCTGCCTAACATCTTTGGACTATGTCACATATCCCCCTCCCCAGCTCACACCTACTGGGGTGAGCGGCCATGGACCTCACTGAGGTGAGCGTCCTACCTGAAATACTTGAGCTAACTCTTCAGAACAACATTAAGTATTCACATGACACGAATATGAACTTCATTATATAATTTACCAACCGAAAGGGCCATCAACCCTGTATATTAATTTGTAGTTTAGCTACATTTTCAACACAGAGAACCAATATAACATTGTAACATTGACAAAATGCTTATTCTAGAGGTCTAATATACCTTAACTACAATAGCTTATTTGCATAGTTAAGTGTCCGTGACATAGTCCACACGTGTAATAACAAAAAAAAATATCGGTCAATTCCCCAAACACTTTTTTTTTTTTTTTTTCTTTGACTTCCAGTCCATTACGTTTCCTGACTTTATTTCATAGGCTGCTGCAACCTGCAAATGACTGGACTGTTTCTTTAGCCTCTGACAGAACTCTGGGGCCGGATAGTCTTTGTCTTTATATTGTGGCCCAGAGTGGCGAGATCCGGAAAAATTCAAGGCCAGCGTTGACCTTCGTCGCTTTTGCTTTGCAACCTTTGAACCTTTATGGTACTTCTTACTGCCATGTATTTTCTCAAAACCATCACTCTCAGATATTTGGGATTTCCCCTCTGGGGCAATTATATGGTACTTAGAAGATGAAGCACTGATTACCTTGATGGGGCGCTCATTAACTCCGGCTGTACCCTGAGGCATTTTACCTTTGCAGCTGGCAGGCATGTAGTGTTGGGCCTCTCTTTCCTGATGCCTACATTTATTAAGGCGGAAATACCGCTGTATAACCAGTGACGCATTTCTCAGGGTTTGATAGCGAATCCTGTTCTGTGTCATCCTAGTCAGAGACTGGATCTTTATAGTTGCTCCTTTCATAATGAGGAACCTGTTTCGTACCATGCGGGCACGGTAGAATGATTGAAGTACACAGGCTGCTTTATTCCGGCGATTAAACTGACGAATTTTCATCCCTCTGTAGGCAGCCTGTAGGATGATAGTTGCGGCGCGTTTACGCCGATAATTTTCTCTTTCCCTTCTTCCTTGGATAAGAGCTTTGCAGTGCTTCTGAATTATTCTAATGCTTTTCTCCTTTTTCAAAACGTTAAGTTCCTCCACGAGAGAATTCTGTTTTGTACATACATGTCGCAATTCTGTTCTCAGAGCGTCCATTTCTTCCTGGTGCTGGCTCTGAGTGTGCATCAATGCATTCTGTAGTGCTTCCTGCACTTCTAACTTTTCCTGAGTCAACTGTTTCTTTACTTTTTCTGCTTGGTCAGTCAAATCTGAATTTTCGAATTTCAGAGTCTCATTTTCTTGCTTTACAGTCTCTAACTCACTCAGGGCAATCTCATGGGTTTGCTTCAACATTCCCAGCTCTGTGTTCAGACCGTGGCCCTCCAGGCGTGAGTTTTGCACCTCTGTGCTGAGTGCGTGAATCTCTTGTAGAGCTTTCCCGTATTTCTGTTTTAGGATAGTAATTACGGTGTTGGCCTTTTCCAGACTAGTCGTCACCTCTTCCAGCTCACTCCGTAAGAGAGACTCTGTTTTCTTCAAAGCCTCGTGCTCTTGTAAAGCTGGGAGTATACACCTCTGTAACTCTGCGTTCGCTTCTTGCACCTTCTTATAACATTCTCGCTCCTTCCCCAAATCCTGCCACAGTACTTCATAATCTTGGCGGGCAGCTTGGAGTGCAGAAACCAAAGCCTCTTTATCCTGGTTCAAGGATTCAGCTTCCCTCTTCTCCTCCTTTTTCTTTGCCACTGTTCCCGTGACAATTCTGCCGGTCCCTCCGGTCTGCAGCACATCTCGGCGCCTTTCTGACGCATGTCCTGACAGCGCAGGTTCAAGTGGCTCGGTCACTTCCCCTGTGACTTGAGGAACAGTTTTCTTTTTCTTCTTCTTTCTTTTTGCTTTATTAGCTCCAGAGATATCAGTGGTACTGGGCACACACTCACTGGTATCAGCTTCCACATCTTGCTTGCACTCACAGGGCGTTGCTTGCTTTTGCAGCTGTTTGTCTTTGAAAATTTTGGGGCACACATCTTCCATGTGACCCACTTCACGACAGGTCCAGCACACCAAATTCACCTGTAGGTATGGCTCTCCTCCAGGGGCCACACACGAATCGTCATCATCATCATCATCATCATCATCATCATCATCGTATGGCCTGAAGGGACACTGTTTTGCATGATTATGTACATTACAAAACAAACATTTCAAGTCGGCCATTTTAGAAAACCGGTAGGGACAATTGCTAGCTGCAATTTCACTCACTTCAGCAACTTACATACAGCACTTGCTAGCTGCAAATTCACTCACTTCAGCAAAAGGCATTAGCTTTACAAACAGCACTTGCTAGATGTAAATTTTTTTTTTTTCTTCAGCAAAACATTTTGGTTTTCTGTTTGGGTTCAGGGTGCTATTGCATCCACACTTCGCACATTCTCTGTGTATGCTAGAAGCACAACTGATATACACAGTCGAACAGACTTCACTCATAGCATCTGTATTTTACTTCAGCTGGGCGGCCATTTTAAACCCCCGCATTTATTTGCAAACCCACAGACTTTAGTGTTTGCCCGCATTCTCCACCATATGTGACAAACGCCCCTCTTTTGTAGTGCCGACGCCTGTCTGGGTTCTTCCCGACACAGTCTTCTAGGGTTATTTAATACAAAAACAGGATCATGCAAAGTATTAAGCTGCTTAACTCAGGCTTCTGCCTGCTTTATTTTCATCCAAGTAATGTACTGCAGCTTTAACATGTGAAGGTTAGAGGTACTCAGATACTTTCATTCAGCAGTTCACACATTTCAGTGTTACAGTATTTCCCACATTGTTATTTCAAGTAAAAAAGAAACCAAATGATATAAACAAAATCCTATCCCTTTCAGGGATCTAACTACACATAGAATCAGCCTCTAACTGCTGCTGGGCCAACTAACCTGGTTCCCCCAGTTTAAAACAATGCCCTCTCAATTAGGGTCACTAGATACAGCATAGTCCATTACAAACAGTAATACATCTTTGTTTGGCTTATCTGTTTTGTGGTGGGTACTCGGACCCAGGTGTCCGGCAAATCCTCTGGGACTGTGATACTTGGAGGGGCCGTCAACCCCGAAACTGGAAACAGGGGAGCAGCGATACCCCCAGCCTCCAGGCTCTAAGGAGAGAGAGTGAAATGCAAAACCTCTCTGCTCTAAGTACCTGTGCATGTGATTAGAAGAGCAGGTGAGGGAGAACTAGAGCCATTGTAATCTGTGGTCTGGATTTTCCATCCAGCTGCCTGAGTTAATGGGAAGATGTGGAACGGATCATTTTTAACTATTCCTGCACTTTCTGACCTACAATGGGGCAGAAAGCTGCCTAACATCTTTGGACTATGTCACAATATATATATATACACACACACAGTATATATACACACATTATATATACACACAGTATATATACACATATATACACACAGTATATATACACGTATATACACACAGTATACATACACGTATATACACACAGTATATATACACACATATACACACATATACACATACACACACACAGTATATATACACATATATACACACAGTATATATACACACACACACATACACACACACACACACACATATATGTATATATATATATATATATATATATATATATATATATAAATCAAAAAATAAATAGATGATACCGTTCTGTGGCTAACGAAATGCTTTTATTTGTGCGAGCTTTCACTGATCTCTTCTTCCGGCGATGTTACAATGAATGAAGCAAAAGGTATACTTAAAAACAGTGTCTCTTGGAATGTTATCTGTGCTGTTCCTTCCCCCGGTGTGGATGTGTTTTATGGCTAGAGGTGTCAAAAGGTTACTGTGAAAGCAAGTGAAGAAAGAGTGTGTATGTGTATCAGTGTGAATAAAAATGAATGGAGAGCCCACAGTATATACAGTGCCTTACACAAGGTGTGTGTGGAGTGGGAGTGGATATAAATGGTGTGGGTGGGTGTGGAAATGTGAGAGTTTGTAGCAAAACTAAAAGTGTGTGTGGATACTAAGTGGTCCCTATTGGTGTAACATCGCCGGAAGAAGAGATCAGTGTATCTCGAAAGCTCGCACACATAAAAGCATTTCGTTAGCCACAGAACGGTATCATCTATTTATTTTTTGATTATTGAAGCTCGGCTAACACGGTACTGATACCTCTACATATATATATATATATATATATATATATATATACAGTGTTCGACAAATCCCAAAAATCTACTCGTCCAACCAAAAAATCTACTCGCCACCTAGTCCCGCCCCCAACCCCGCCCCCAACCCTAGTCCCGCCCCCAACCCCGCTTTAAAATAAAATATATAAATAAAATACATTTAATAAATTCCTAGTCAGAACAACATTCATTTTTGACATAAATGTATTTATTGTATTACATTATACTACAATTAGGCCTTATTACGTGTGTGTGAGTAAATTTCAGATCTAGAAATAAAAGCCAGATGTGAATGACTAGTTTCCTGAACCTCTTAACCAGTGTCTGGACGCCCCCACTTCACAATATCTAAAGCAGTAATCCTGCCTGGGATCTTACCTGATCCGCAGTCCCTCAATGTCCAGGTACCTCATTCCCGCAATGTTACACATTGGTGGGGATGTGTTCCCTACCTGTCTTCTGGGTTAGGGGGGGATTCCGATATCTTCCGTGTGAAGCTTGAGTCAGATCTGGAAGACAGCAGTATAGGTTATTTCGGTGTAGTATAGGGCAAGTAAGATATATAGGGTAAATAAGCGATCCAGAGTGTGGGGGGGTTAGAGAGATAGAGGGAGAGAGAGAGTGGGGGGGAGAGAGAGAGAGTGTGTGGGGGGGGTGAGAGAGAGAGAGAGTGTGGGGGGGGGGGGAGAGAGAGAGTGTGGGGGGAGGAGAGAGAGAGTGTGGGGGGAGAGAGAGAGAGTGTGGGGGGAGAAAGAGAGAGTGGGGGGAGAGAGAAGAGAGAGAGAGAGTGGGGGCAGAGAGAGAGAGAGAGAGTGGTGGCAGAGAGAGAGAGAGAGAGTGGTGGCAGAGGGAGAGAGAGTGGGGGGGGGAGAGAGAGAGAGAGTGGGGGGGAGAGAGAGAGAGAGAGTGTGTGGGGGGGAGAGAGAGAGAGAGAGTGTGGGGGGGGGAGAGAGAGAGAGTGTGGGGGGAGAGAGAGAGTGTGGGGGGAGAGAGAGAGAGAGAGTGTGGGGGGAGAAAGAGAGAGTGGGGGGAGAGAGAAGAGAGAGAGAGAGAGAGTGGGGGCAGAGAGAGAGAGAGAGAGAGTGGGGGCAGAGAGAGAGAAAGAGTGGGGGCAGAGAGAGAGAGAGTGGGGGGGGAGAGACAGAGAGAGAGTGGGGGGGGAGAGAGAGAGAGAGTGGGGGGAGAGAGAGTGGGGGAGAGAGAGAGAGTGGGGGGGAGAGAGAGAGAGTGGGGGGAGAGAGAGAGAGTGGGGGGAGAGAGAGAGAGTGGGGGGGGAGAGGGAGAGAGTGGGGGGGAGAGAGAGAGTGTGTGGGGGGGAGAGAGAGAGTGTGGGGGGGAGAGAGAGAGTGTGGGGGGGAGAGAGAGAGTGTGGGGGGAGAGAGAGAGTGTGGGGGGGAGAGAGAGAGTGTGTGGGGGGGAGAGAGAGAGTGTGTGGGGGGGAGAGAGAGAGAGTGTGGGGGGGAGAGAGAGTGGGGGGGGGAGAGAGAGAGTGGGGGGGGGAGAGAGAGTGAGTGGGGGGGAGAGAGAGAGTGAGTGGGGGGGAGAGAGAGAGAGTGGGGGGGGGGGAGAGAGAGAGAGTGGGGGGGGAGAGAGAGTGGGGGGAGAGAGAGTGGGGGGAGAGAGAGAGAGAGAGTGGGGGGAGAGAGAGAGAGTGGGGGAGAGAGAGTGAGGGGAGAGAGAGAGAGTGGGGGAGAGAGAGTGGGGGGAGAGAGAGAGAGAGAGTGGGGGGAGAGAGAGAGGGTGTGGGGGAGAGAGAGAGGGTGTGGGGGAGAGAGAGAGGGTGTGGGGGAGAGAGAGAGGGTGTGGGGGAGAGAGAGAGGGTGTGGTGGGGAGAGAGGGTGTGGGGGAGAGAGAGGGTGTGGGGGAAAGAGAGAGTGTGGGGGAAAGAGAGACACAGAGGGGAGAAACGGTGGGTGACACACAGAGGGTGGGTGATACACAGAGAGGGTGACTGACTGACTGGGGGGGGGTGACTGACTGGGGGGGGTGACTAACTGGGGGGGGGTGACTGACTGGGGGGGGTGACTGATGGGGGGGTGACTGACTGACTGGGGGGGTGGTGACTGACTGGGGGGGTGGTGACTGACTGGGGGGGTGGTGACTGACTGGGGGGGTGGTGACTGACTGGGGGGGTACCTCTGGTGTCACACACATACACATGCTCCCATACACACATACACTTGCTCCCATACACTTGCTCCCATACACTTGCTCCCATACACATACACTTGCTCCCATACACATACACACATACACATGCTCCCATACACATACACACATACACATGCTCCCATACACATACACACATACACATGCTCCCATACACATACACATGCTCCCATACACATACACACATACACTTGCTCCCATACACATACACACATACACATGCTCACATACACATGCTCCCATACACATACACATGCTCCCATACACATACACACATACACATGCTCCCATACACATACACATGCTCCCATACACATACACACATACACTTGATCACATACACTTGCTCCCATACACATACACACATACACTTGCTCCCATACACATACACACATACACTTGCTCCCATACACATACACACATACACTTGCTCCCATACACATACACACATACATTTGCTCCCATACACATACACTTGCTCCCATACACATACACACATACACTTGCTCCCATACACATACACACATACACTTGCTCCCATACACATACACACATACACTTGCTCCCATACACATACACACATACACTTGCTCCCATACACATACACACATACACTTGCTCCCATACACATACACACATACACTTGCTCCCATACACATACACTTGCTCCCATACACATACACACATACACTTGCTCCCATACACATACACTTGCTCACACACACACACACACACGGGGGGGGGGGGAGGAAAGGCCACGACCAGCACCACCACCACGCTCCTCCCCCACCCACCCCCAGCTCGTGGGGGGGGGGGGCAGGCCGACACCCCCCCCCCCATACCTCACGCGGGCATATTGGAAGCTTTGGGGAGGCAGGGTGGGGGGGAGGCACGTGGCAAGGTATCCCCCAGGGGACAGTCATCCCCGCAGTGGCCGCCACTACCCTGCTCCCCTCGCCGGCATGTCTTCACAGTGCGCGGCCAAGCAGCTTTGCAGGCTGCTTCTTCCCCCCAGCCTGCGGCGGCATGAAGCTAGCGGGCGGGGAGGCGGCAGGGTAGGTGGGAGTCACGTGGTGAGGGCCGAGTCCCCCGTCCCCCCGTCCCCCCCGCACGCCAACCGGGCTGCAAGCAGTGGGGACCTCCCGCCCGGGGCAGCGATCGGTGGATCGAGGGGGAAGGGGACAGGAGCAGGGGACAGGCGAAGGGGACAGGAGCAGGGGACAGGCGGAGGGGAATGGGACAGGAGGAGGGGAAGGGGACAGGAGCAGGGGACAGGAGGAGGGGAAGGGGACAGGAGCAGGGGAATGGAGGAGGGGAAGGGGAAAGGAGCAGAAGAAGGGGACAGGAGGAGGGGACAGGAGAGCTGCCGCGGTGGGGAGTAGGGAGCCATGTAGGGACCAGGGGGATCGCAGGGAAGGAGCAGAGGGGCCGCAGCATGGCGTGTACTTACTCTTGATGTCCGGGCAGAAAGAATGGCTGCTCGTTGGGGGCGGGCTCATATAGAGCCTGGCCGCGCGCCCACAAATCCTGGGAGCGCGCGCCAAACAGCAGTCAGGTAGGGAGTTTTTTTTTTTTTTAAGCGCGAACGGGGGAAATTTAAAAAAAAAACACGTGTGCTGCTTGGGCCAATGTTTACTCGCCTGGGGGTTAAATCCACCCGCCCCGGGCGAGTAAATGTATAGGATTGTCGAACACTGTATATATATATATATGTATGTATGTATGTATGTATGTATGTAGACCTGTGGTACGGCCATGGGCACCATATTTGCCCCCAGCTATGCGAACCTTTTTATTGGTTATTGGGAATTTCAGATTTATCTGGCCCAATGAACGGCTGGGGGCGGGTCTGGTGATCTATGGCCGGTACATTGATGACATCTTGATCATATGGGACGGAGATGGGGGTGACCTCGAGCAGATACTGACCGACTTTAACTCCAATGATATGGGCCTCAGATTCACCCACCAGATTAATGCATCTAGTATTGTCTTTCTAGATTTGGAATTGTCGGTAGATTTGAATCTGAATATCCAGACACGGGTGCATTTCAAGGACATGGCGGTCAATGGCTATATACATGCAAAAAGTGCACATTATTCCAAATGGCTAAGCAATATCCCCCTCAGTCTGTTTAATAGACTGAGGAGGAATTGCTCGTCCGACCAGGTGTTTGAGCTGCAAGCCGGTCGTCTCATGAACAATTTCAAACACAAGGGGTATGATATGTCTCTGGTGCAGGAAGCATTCAAGAAGGTCAGGTCGGTTGAAGGTGTGGATCTGTTAGCTAAATCAAAGCTCAAACAGTGCAAACAATCCATGCCTTTGACAGATTTCAACACAAACAACTGTGGGGTTAAGTTTATTACAAAATGTAATGGGTATTCCCACAAAATTAGACAAATTATCAATCGCCACTGGAAATTGTTAGTCTCAGATCCGCATCTCAGCAGTCAGTTGTCCACTGTGGCACCACTGGTCTTCCACAAGGGTCTAAATATCAAGAACATCTTGGCCCCAAGTAGACTTAGTGATACTTCAGTTGAGAATAGTGGTTCACAGTTAGTGTCTGGAAACATTAAGTGTGGCAGATCTAAATGTCTAATGTGGACAC
Source organism: Ascaphus truei (assembly GCF_040206685.1). NCBI lineage: Eukaryota > Metazoa > Chordata > Amphibia > Anura > Ascaphidae > Ascaphus > Ascaphus truei. The sequence goes on from NC_134485.1 coordinate 158,226,726, forward strand.
CTGCATCTGTCGGATACTTTCTCTTCGTTTAGCAACAAGTCTGAATATACAATTAAAAGTTCAATCAACTGTCTCTCCACATATATAGTGTATGTTTTATCTAGTCCATGTCAATTGCAATATGTGGGTCGCACTAAAAGAGCACTGTGTGTCAGATTCCTGGAACACAGACGTTCCATCATTAAGGGAGTGCTGGCACACAGTGTTCCTCGACATTTTTCCCAAATACACCAAAAGGATCCCAAGGGACTTGTTATTATGGGTATTGAGAGTATTCCGAGTACCCTATTAGGGGGAGATAGATTTAAGACACTATGGGGCCTATGCAGAGAGCAGCGCTATTTCAAAACTCGCCATTTTTTG